>NW_025799062.1:0-39446 GCF_021613505.1 Equus quagga
AACTGCGCACACCACGAGGGGAGAACAAGGAGGGGTTGAGGATTTGCGCCTTTGCCAGTCGTGGCTCTGGCTGAGGGGCCGTGGGTGAAGGAGACTCAGGGTTCCCCGAGGCTGGATGGACGGCCAGGCTTATTCACCGGGGTTATGAGTGTTGCTGCTCCGCTTCTTCTGCGCCTGCCTGTATTCAGAAACACAGGCCATCCAGGCTTAGACTGGGCGTGGGGCTGCGGGCCTGCCCAGCGTGCTGGGTCCTCCTTAGGGGCGGGGCTTCTCAGCCCTGCTGGGTCGGGGCGGGGGGTGGGGGTGGGGTAAGTTCTAGAGCAGAGCTGCCCACAGAACCCTCTGCCCTGCGGGCTGTCGAGCGCTGGAAACGTGCGTAGGAGCGGAATTTTTATTTTAACCAGGTCCACGTGGGTCTAGTGGCTACCATATTGGACAGCGCAGTGCTAGAGGGTCCCTGGATGGGCTTGGACATTTTCTGAATCTTTTGGTTTTTCCAGGAAGGGCGTCCATGGCTTTTGTCAGACTCTCAAACCCACAACCAACTTGACAATCTGCAGCTTTAGGGCTTTGGTGAAAAGTGAGCAATTGAGAGAGCTAAGTATGCCCTGTGGTAACCACTGTTGCCTCTCCTCTCTCCTTTTGCCCTGTCCTCTGCTGTAGGTGGCTCCCTGCCCCACAATTACACAAAGAAACCAGTTGCAATCTGAGACTTCAGGCTCGGGATAAGGTGTACACTGCTGGAAGGGGCGATGGCGGTGGCCCTGGGGTGTGCCATCCAGGCCTCCCTGAATCAGGGCTCGGTGTTTCAAGAGTATGATACTGACTGTGAAGTCTTCCGCCAGCGCTTCCGGCAGTTCCAGTACAAAGAAGCAGCCGGGCCCTACGAAGCTTTCAACAAACTCTGGGAGCTCTGCTGTCAGTGGCTGAAGCCAAAGATGCGTTCGAAGGAGCAAATCCTGGAGCTGCTAGTGTTGGAGCAATTCCTAACCATTCTGCCCATGGAGATAGAGACCTGGGTGAGGCCATTCGGCCTGCAAAATAAAGAAATCATTTTGGCACTGGTAGAATTCTTACAGACAGAACCTGAGATACAAGAGGAGCAGGTAAGAAAAGAGTTTGGGATCTTGGTAGTTAGACCAAAAGACACAGCAGAGGCTGCTGGGCCTAGATCTGTGTTTGTCTGTGTCATTCTTCAGCCCCAAGGTTTCTCCACAGCCTTTTCATTTTTCTCTTCTGCTGGAATCAGCATATATGGGTCAGTGGTTCTCAACGTTTTCAGACTCAGCCCCCTTCTCTAACAAATGTTGTGTCATGTCCCCTTACATATGCTTCATGAAATCAAAGATAACAGAGCCTGCCGACATTCATCCATCAAAACACCGACATTATCCTCCAGGGTCTGAAAGCCAGATCTGGCCACAGCCCAATTTTCTATACCCCGTGAGCTAGTAATGTTTTTTTTTTTTTTTTTTTTTGCCTGTTGAGGGTTGTTTAAAGAAAAGAGGAAGAAGGAAAATAAAGGACTAAGGTGGCTCACCAAGCCTTAAAAATTCTCTGTCTTCCTCTTATAAAAAAGTTTGCCAACCCTGAGTCAAGTAGAGTCTAGAAGGAATATAAGGAGAAGGCAGGTGGTTTATTATAAACTAGTAAGCATTTCAGCGTGCACGTGTTTGGGCTGGACCGCAGCAGCGAACCTCGCGAGCTGTCAGATGCTCCCTCTATGCGCACGCGCGCTGTGAGGCCCACGGCCCGAAGTTCAGACGGACGCAGCTCCAAACTCTGAGCGGTGTGGCTGCTGGTCATGGGATTTTCCCAAGTGGCAAACAAGTCTTGGTAAATCTGGACAGTAGGTAGAATAGTCTCTCTTTGATTTCCAAAGTAGTGCTTTCCTAGAAAATTCAAGTCATGCTAAATTATGCAAAATTATTTTGTTTTTATATGACGGCCAGGGTGAAGTTCTTGACAGGTTCTTTTACCCACGTGACTGTTTGAGGGGGACATTCCAAAATTGGTAGGGACCTGGAACAACTCTGCGCTGTGAAATACGTAGACTCCCATATCTGCCCGCTAGACTCTGATAGCCACCGGCTGCCATCGTAGCCAAAGCGCCCCACGGGGACAGTGGCTCTGTCCTCTGTTCAGAAGCACCGAGTGAATCCTGTTTGGGGCTGGGCCCAGGGCAGATCTTTGGGAGAAGGGAGGTTGGGCATTAGGCGCTCTGCCGTCTCGTGTGCTGGTGGGGCTCTGCCATTAGCCTGTCTGAACAGGACTCTTCCAAAGGTCCCTGCCCCCTCGGATGGAATGAATTTGTGGTTTCCCTTCCTTTCTCTGTCTTCTTGTTTGGCTTACGATATAAGATTTCCTCTCCGTATGGTCTAGTCTTGCACTGCCCAGCACAGTAGCCACCAGCGAAGTGTGGCTCATGAGCAATGAAATGTGGCCCATCCAAATTGGATATGGTGTAAGTATAAAACGCACGCCATGTTCAGAAGACTTCGAATGAAAAATAAAGTGTGTGAAATATGTCATTAATGATTGTTTAAATCGATTACATTCTGAAATTATGATATATTAGATATGTTGGGCTAAACAATGCATATTATGAAGATTGACTTCACTTGTTGCTTTTTTTTCTATATGGCCACTGGAAAATTTACAATGACATGGGTAGCTCACATTATATTGCTGCTGGGCAGTGCTGTCTAGACTCCAGAGTGATCGGTTCTGGCATTTCCCCAGATCGACGGGCAGGAAATGCTGTTGGAAGAACTGGCACCAGTGGAGATGGAACACATGCCACCAGACATCCACCTGGAGTCACCCCCCCTCCAAGTCTTGGGACCTGGCCCCGAGGCCCCAGTGGCAGAGGCGTGGATGCCACAGGTGGGGCCACAGGAGCTGGGCTTCGGTGCTGCTGGGGCGTGCCAGCCCTTTCTGGACCCTGGTAAGGCAAGGGCTTTCTTTTCTCTCTCTGCTCTCTGTTTTGAGAGCTCAAGAGTTCTCCAGGGTTGGGGTTGGGTTAGAAACACCAATTCCCTGATGGAAACAGACCAGTCCGACAGAGAGTAGTAGGAGGAGGGAGTGTCTCTCTGGGAATGGCTGGAATAAGGCACGTTAGATAGAACGGGATTAAAACCCCCCTAAGCTAATGACTCTGCTCTGGAGACTTCTGACCAAGACTGTGACACAGGAAAACTATGCGGTTTGGACACTCTGGATAAGGGCTGATCTCCCCAGCCAGCAGATTTAATCAATGGGATCTGTGATGTTGTGAGTCCCAAGGGCCTTAGTTGCTTTTATGGCATAAGAGCCACATTCGAACTTGATAGTTTATTAATATCCTCACTTAGGGTCCTTTAAGAGGATTTAATTACCACAGTATAAAGGAAATACCTATCTCCTTTCATCCAAACCTAGAACAGTGTTTCTCCAGGTGTAGTCAGCAGACTGCCCATGTCAGGATCACCTGGGTGCGTTTTTAACAAGCTACATACTGAAGTTTGGCCCAAGGGTGGCCAGATCCTTTCTTCTAACTCCCCCAGCCATAGCTTCGACATGTTGGCAGTTTCAAGACACTGTGAAATACTGAGAAAACAAAAGAGACATAAAAAATAACATATAGAGAACAATCCACGTTACAAGCTGTAGATGCCTGGTTGATCTGTAACTAGCTCAGTGCCAGGGCTTAACAACCATGTCCTTCTCCACATCTTCACATTCATTCATTCAACCAATATACATGAGCACCTATTAAGAGCCAGGCACTGCGCCAGACCCTGGGGATTGGGCAGGACGCAAGGCAGCAGATCAGTCCCAGGCATCCTGGACCTTCAACTCCTGTGGACCATTCAGATCTGTAAATGGGACTGTAGGTCCTCCAGGCGAGATGTGAAGAGGACTGTAAAACGACGTGTTGGAGGGAGTAGGATGCTATGGGAGCCCCTAGGAGGGCCACCTAACCAGCTTTTGGCAGAGAGGGAGGACGTCCTGAGAGGGGAAGGGGGATCTGCACTGGAACCGCTAGGATGAATTGGAGTAAGCCTGCTGAGTGCTGGGAGTGGGGAGGGGAGAAGGCTCTGGGCGGAATGGACAGCCTGCGCAAGGCTGAGTGAGGTAGAGAGCTCTGCATATATGAAGAGCTCCTGCTGCAGTGGGAGGGGCGCAGAGGAGGAGCGGAGGAGCCAGAATGGCACCAAAGAGCCTGGAGAAAGAAGCAGAGGCTGGGTCCTGAAGAACTTTGTCAGCCTTGCTGAGCACTTATGCTGTCTTATCAGGGTCCACGGGAGGTCCCTGAGTAGGGGAGGGATAGACACCGAGCTGCATTTTACCTAGCCACTCTGACTACAATAGGAATGGGTAGGACTGGAAGCAGGGGCACCATTTGGGAGGTTGTGCAGTCAGCAGGTGAGGAAGGATGATTTTCTAAACAAGGGTAGTTTGGTGACAATAGAGTGAAAAAAAGGGACCTATTCAAAAGGTATTTGCCTGTGTAAAATATAAGACTTGGTGATGGATTGGGCATTGGGTGATGAAGAAGAAAGTGATAAAAATGGCATTCAGGTTTCTGGCCATTAGAGCTGTGTAGATGGCAATATCTTTCACTGACAGAGATGACACAAAAAGAGGATCCGACTTGGTGGGTCAAAGTGAGTCTGGATTTGAACATGAGGAATTTGAGATGCTTATGAGTCTTCAGGTGGAAATGGCCAGTGTGGAATCGGAGCTCAGGAGAGATCAAGGTTTGAAATGGAGATGTGCAAGTCAGAGGCTTAGAGAAGGTCATGGAGGTCTTGAGGGTGGTCAAGGTCTTTCTGGGATTGTATAGAATGGGAAAGCACAAGGTCCTGTGGGCAGACCCTGGGGGATATCATGTCAGAAAAGATCATTCTATGTGAATTCAAAGATTTTCAATCTTTCAGGTACCTTGCCTGGGTTCCTTGCATTCCAGTGTTCTCTGTAGCCAGATGAGAATGGATACCCTAGACACTTTGATACGTTTGATCTTGAAGCCAATAGATATTCTAGGTCTGTTGCTTACCTATGGCTTTTTTTTTTTTTTCATTTCTGCTGGTTTCCATTCTGAGCGCCATCTCTTTTCTAGGCATCTGGCCGACTTTGGGGAACGGCACAGGTGAGACTTCACTTCTTGGAGAGAATGGCTTGGTCCCTTCCAGACCAACAGTAGGACCATATGTTATCTATGCAATGCCACCACCCCATAGAATTCAACTCATAATGGTCTAGTGTCAGTGTTTGGCGATGAATTTGTCCCCCTCTCTGCATTTAATCAATTTGTCCAGGTACCATATTCTGTAGCTTACTCTGGCAAGTGCTGGGCATGTAAAAGACATGAACTCTGTCTCGTGTTTAATAGAGATGACAAAGAGGGAAAACCCACAAGTACACATGGTATATCTACATGGGTCAAAGCGGAACTGTATACAATAATGTCATTTATAAACCAATCTTTACCACACCTGCATCTCTGAGTGTTAACAAGTTTTTTAAAATCTGTATTTTTCTGTGTATGCCTGCAACAAGTGGCAGAACCGAGCCAGTCATATTAATTCTAAATCTTCTGCATATGCATTCCCATTCCCCGTTTTCCTCTGCTCCACTTGGCAGCAGTGGCAGGTACAAAGATCACATGCGATGCTGAGCAGCACTGTTGCTCTTGATCGTAATACTTTACTCTGTAAAGCACAGGAAAGTCCAGCGGATTTAACGAGGGAGAGAGAGAATGAATTAAGCTAGCAAAATATTCCAATTAGGACGAGAGGAAAGTGCCCCTTTCTGATCACTGTTTAAAGTGATATAATATGCTTTGTCCTACTGACTGGGCGGTCCCATGCCTGGTCACCAAAACCCCATCCTCCTTACCACTTGTAGAGGGTCTGAGGGATCTGGGGGCTGATCAAGAGAAAAGATATGACCAGGAGGTGGCAGTAGCACGCACAAGCTTTGCTGGGCAACTCGTTGTCAGGTTTGCTTGTAGGGGACTCCCCAGGGAGTGAAGGCTCAGAGGGCTTTACCTGTCTAGGTGGTGTCGCAGCCCAGTAGCATGCCAGGGAGGCTATGGGTCAGAGAATTCCAAAGGGCAGCAGTGGTTGGGGGACATATAACCACAAGGCTCCATCTTTTCAATGGCTAGCAGGTGTGGGGTGCAGTTTTCTGGGATTTGCAAAGCAGGTGGGCTCTAAATGGATAAAAAGCTGCTTCTGGGGGCTAATTTTTAAATAATGGGATGTGTGAAAATTGAGTTTGGCACTGGCTGGCTTCTGAGCTAGGAAGTCTCGCCTGCAATGAAGAAATGAACAACCTACGGGCCAAAACAAAGAGGGCTTGTTCATACGCTTAGGCTCATTTCTAGAACAACCTCTCTGGTGGTTGCTGTGGCAACAGACTGGCTGTTGTTGAGGGTACAGAGAAGAGTCCTGCCAACAGAGGCAGGCCTAGAGGCATGACTTCTGGCTGCCATTCAGCGTTGACCAAAACCCTGGAGCCAAGCTATAAAACACACAGCGAGCATCCTTCTATGAGCATGCGTGAGCAGGACACATTTCTAGAACAGGAATGATTGGTTAGTGGGCTTGTGCATTAAAAACTTTAATAGCTATGGTCCACTGTCCTCCAAAATTATTGTACCAGTTTACCCTCCCACCACAGCTTATGAAAGTGATCATTTCTTCTCCCCTTCACTCACCCTGGGTACCTTAAATGGCTTACGCTTTGACTTGTGATGAGCGCCATGGCTGTTTTCCCCATGTTTGCAGACAGAAGGAGGGCTGCTATCTGGGAAGACCTTTTTCATAAGCGTCAAGTTCATTCAGCATTGATGAAGCTGTTTTCTGGAATGTGTAAGAGTAGAGATGGGAACTGAGGTCAGGAGGGTGGGAGATGGGGCAAAGGGGAATGGTTAGAGGCCTTAGCTGACATGGGCTGTGAGCATAGGTTGGGGAATGCCAACTGGTCATAGTGCTAGGAGCAGGGCTTTGAGAGACCAGGAACAGAGGCCAAGGGCACTAAGGCACAAGGATCTGAGAGTGACACAGGACAACGGGGTGGGTGGGGGTGGTAGATGGGAAGTGTGTGACGTTAACATCCAGGAGGAAGCTCAAGTTTGGGCCAGCCTCTTTGAAAGTGGGCACCAAGGGGCACTATGCCAGGCTGGGGAACTGAGGTGGAAGTTCTCAGGCCTTTGATTGGGTGCTGCACAGAAAGGAGCCGCTGGACTGATGGCAAGTCCATGAGACACAGCTGCCTAGTAGTGATACTCCTGGCCTTTGTTCTTGTGGGTACCGGATTTTGCCTCCAGGGCCGCTCTCAGTCCTTGACTACTCATGTCTTTAGCTCTCTTCCCCCCAAGGAGCAGGTGTCTGGGGTGGTTTCAAAGTGACCCCAAGGAAATCTACAGCCTTCAGAGTTTCCAGTCTACAATCTACATACAGGATGGGAACCGCCATATGAACACTTCCTGCCGTTCTGGACTGTTTTCCATGTCTCTCTTGTGGGGATGTCCTGGGCCTTCTGGATTCTTCCTCCCTAAGGCCGTGCCACTCCCCATCCCCCACCCTTCAGTTGGCTCCACTTGAACTTGATAGCAGCTTTTCTTGGATCCAGGACCTCCAGTTTATTTGACTTTGGTCTCATTACCCTCTCATCCCAACCTTAGCTTTGAAACCCAAGCATAAACAAAATGGGAATTTAAACAGCTTTTTATTTTAAATTCTGTTTGTCTGAAAATATATGGCCTTTTATCCATCAAAATAAGAAACAAGGTATTTTAGTCAATTTCCTGTGCCTTGATATAATTTTCTGAAATGTAAATTTTCCTTCGAATTAACATTAGCCAAACTAACTTGCTAATGTCATGTTACTTAATGCTAATATTTAAACATCATCCTGCATTTCTATCTCAAATGAGCCACTTCCAACCCACGTTTTCCGGCAGACCCATCAACTTGGCCAGAGCTGAGGAAGGGACAGGGAAAGAGGATGTAAATTACACGGGGTCTTACTGAGGAGAGGGGTGGTAGGACACAGGGCGACAGGGAGTGTGGAAACTTCTCCTGGTTGTCCTTAGACTGGCCTTGAGAAGCACTGCTGGATGGCTGGTTGGGTTAATTTTGAGAGAATCCACTTCCAGCCTTCAGCTGAAACAGACATCTAGAGTTTGTTTTTTCTCAAGTTATTTTTGCTTGTTGCCAACCTAATTCCGTTACCATTCTAATTTGAATATGTCCAACTGAAATTATTCCAGTAAGCAGTTTCCTATTTCCCCCGGGCCTCTCTCTTTCTTCACCTGGTGGTCAGTAAGAGGGTGTTTCTCAGTTTTCATGTGCCGGCACTTTAGGAAGATCGACTTCATGTTCTGGCTCTCACCTAAATAATTCCATTCTCAAGACCGATGTGGAACTCCTTCAGGGCATCGACTTCACCCCAGAATCGATGCACTCTCCTTCCATAGATTGGAAGAGAATAGCTTTGAACTGAGCACACTGGGATCCTGCCCTGCCCTCATTTGGTTTTGTTCTGATCCTGAAAACCAAACCAAATCAAACCAAAACAAACCACTTGTCAGAGGCTCCTGGTGAGGCAGTCCTAACCGAGAAGGAAGTAGGTAGGTACAGAGAGGCCATGTGTCCAGAAAAGTCACCTGGGGGGCCGTCTGAGTGGCATAGTGGTTAAGTTCGCGCACTCTGCTTCGGCCACCTGGGCTTTGCTGGTTCGGATCCCGGGCACGGACGCGGACCTACACCACTTGTCAAGCCACACTGTGGCAGACATCCCACATATTAAATAGAGGAGTGTGGGCATGGATGTTAGCTCAGGGCCAATCTTCCTCAAGAAATAAAAAAAAATGCCGCCTGAACTCTGGAGAAGGAAACCTGTGAAGACTCAAACTGTCCTTCACCCCATCTCTCCTATGGCCAGAACACCCACGATCAAAGGCTGAGCAGAGGTCCCCAGAAGAGCAGGGACAAGAGCCATGGGTGAAGACAATACAGGATCCCAAGGAAGTGAAGCAACAGTTACTTGACCCCGAGATAGGTAGGTGAGAGTTCAGCGGATGCTCGGGAAGAAAGAAAAGAAAAATTCACCTCGATCCCAGGGTAAAGAGGTTTCGGATGCCCCTTGGGAGTTTCTGTCTTCCGGCTAGCTGTTGAGTTTAGCTCTTTTTAGTCCCTTTTGTCTCCATTCAGTGACATCTGCAATTTCTGGTCCTTCTCTCAAGTTTGCTGTTGGGAGAGAAAATATGTCAAGCAGAAACAGCTGGAGAGTGTGTGTCCATTTTCTGTTTCTTTAGATGGAAATGCACTGCTTGGTCCCAGTTTACCCGAATACTCTGAACAGCTAGAAAATCACTTGGGAAACCCTGAAGAGCATCTACCCAGAGACTGCACACTGCCTGTCCCTGAGCAGAAGCCCGCTCTAGGAGGGACAGCTGAGAGCGCCAACCAGGGAGACCCTCTCAGCCCCGGAGCCCAGGAGCCAAACCGTCCCGGAGAGAAACCACACCGATGCACGCACTGTGGGAAACGTTTTGCTAACAAGAAGCTCCTTAATGGGCACCTGAAAATTCATTTGGGAGAGCTCCCTCACAAGTGCCTCGAATGCGGCAAAGGATTCCTTCGTAGGTCAGACCTCTCCAGGCATCAGCGAATCCACACGGGGGAGACACCCTATGAATGTCCCGTGTGTAACAAGCGATTCACCCAGGGCTCACACCTTAAATTGCACCAGAAAGCCTATTCTCAGCAAGAAACATACCGCTGCGCGGAGTGTAGGAAGAGTTTTTGTAATCGAACAAGTTTAATAAGACACCTGAAAGCCCACACAGGTGGAAAACCCCACAGGTGTCACAGTTGTGGGAAGAGTTTTAGTCGACAGACAGATCTTACTTTGCACCAGAGAACACACACTGAAGAGAGGCCGTTTATATGCGAGTATTGTGGGAAAAGCTATAGGCAGAGATCAAGCCTTGCTTTTCATTTAAGAATCCATGCAGAGCAGAGGCCGTAGAAGCGTAGTCATTGTCCTCCAAGCTTCATAAAGGATGCCGGCCTTCGGATGCACCAAGCCGCTCACTTCAGAGAAGAGGTCTCTGAGAGTTTGTTGAGGGAATCAGCTCTGACACAAATCAACACGAATTCCCAAAAGCCTCTGCCTACACTGGGCTGTCTGGGAAGAACATTTTGTTTGAGTTCATTCATTACAACAGCTGTATGTTTTACTGGTTTAAAACCCATCTTCCAAGGCCAGTAAATTCTAGAGTATTCACTGACTCTTGCCATCATTCTGGATTTCATTTTTTTTCTGTCTCTGCAAGCCTTATTTAATCATTACGATGGAAATATCTTTGTCCCAAGCCGACTGCAGCACAGGTGTAAGTAAGAAGCATATAAATGCTGGCATTCCCTTCAGATCTCGGGTCAGTATCCCAGTCAACAGGGTTGTGCCCAGATGACCTGTATCTATGCGATACTGTATTCCCAAGGAAATGGGTGTGCTTTTCCTGTTTCGTTCCCACTGACTAGTTGTTGGAGCACCATGCAGATGCTGCCCTAATGGGGACAAGGAGCACTTCCCTTGACCCCCGCTTACACCACGTGTCAGAATCACTGTCTCCTGTGCAGCCATTCCTATGCTTATACATCATTTGAGTGTTTAACACAGTCCATTTTTGAAATCTGGTGCATTTCAAAAAGATAGGGGCAAGGAAAGATGTCCAACTCATAAAGTACTATGAAGGGCAGAGAACAGTACCCACCACACAAGGACAAGCAAGAGTGAATGGAACATATTAACATGGAGGCCCTACCCAGAGTGAACTTCCATTAAATATGGTATTTTCTTTCTTTGTTCTTTGAAACGATGAAAGCATTGAAGACTTCGAACTTTGTCTAGCTTTGGTCACATTCCATGAATCTTATACAATGTTCTTATTTATGATTTTGCAATGGTTTGTTATTGAAGTTTTCATTTTATTTTTTCTCTGCCCCACAGTTGGACAATTTCGACATTTTCCTGTCATTTTTTGGTTATAATTCATTTTCATTAATAAATGAAGTTCATTCTATTTCTGCTTTGAAGTTCATTTAATTTTCCTTGAAGACTTATGTCCTAAGACCATAGAGAATAAAGGTTCCATTTGTAAGGTGCACAAATGTCTCTGGTAGTCTGGGGACTCAATGACTTTTGTGGCATTGGAAGTATCCCTGGTGCTCCTGAAGTGGCAGTGACACAGAGTAGGTTGACTTGCTCCCCATTCTGAATGGGGGCATCCGTGTACTCCCCATTCCCTTCTTAAGAGTTTTTTTGGACTCATGTTATGGATGTTATACAGCAATTGTGGGTAGGTGCCCCGCTGTCAAGGCTGGCAGTGAAAGCAGGAAGCCGAAGCGCCTAGGCGAGACCTAGTCTCCCCACACCCAGCTGAGAAAGCTCTCCCTTGAGATTCCGTAGTGGTCTGTACTCCTGAAAACAGAGAGAAGTTGCAATGGGCACTTTGAGGTTTCTGGAACAGGCCCTCTTGAATCAGCAGGGCTTGTTTCACAGCATGCTGAGGAGGTTGTCTAGGCCAAAATCAAGGTACCGTACGGGTGAATCAGCCCCCAAGTGGCTCGCCATCAGGTGGGGGAGGTGCAAATTACACTTTTCTCACTTGCACCTGCAGTTACCATGACATTCTGAAGAGAAACAGTCTTGGTCACCCCCAGGAAACTGTATGATCTTTCCTCTTGAAGCCCTCTCTCATTTCCAACCTTGTGATATGAGTTAAGTAATCACATAAATAACCAAAGCTCATCTTTAAGCCTGAGGCTCAGTTCTCTACTTCCTGCCCTGTAGTCTTCTGTGACACATGTGGAAGGGAATGGATTAAGAGCTCATCTCTCAGCTTGTCTTTAGCGTATATGCTGAGTTTACTCAGCTCCAATTCTCAGATGGTAACAACTGGGATTGGGGAGTTGGATTCCAATCCAGTTTTTGTTGTCAGACAGGACTTCTCAGAGGTCTAGCACAGGCCAGGTCCACACTGTTAAGGTGTTAAGGATCTTGAATAATAAACTATTACAAACATATTGATATATTTAAAAGATTTATCTTTCATTAGTGTCTTTAATACCCAACATAAGAATAGGAATGTATGAATTACTGGAGATGATGTCAAAAAACTAAATTGGAGGCCCTTTCAAGAAGGTCAGACCATACCAGTTGGTCCTGAGAGAGGCCTTTTTGGTCTAATTGGCATTGCATTTTATATTAATTCTTCCTTAGCCATCTCTTCCAACGAGGCTCCCTTCCTAAAAAGAAGAGAGTGTAGAAGGCAAGCAGTGAAGGACAGGAGGCCGCTCATCTTAGTCTGTGGTGGGGGGGGGAATACCTCCACTGCCACATCTCCTGAGACACCTCAGTTCTCCCTGGATGGGCTGGAGTTCCTTCTCTTAAGATATAACTCTCAGGGTATCCTTCGCATGCAAAAGAGTCCTCCCAACACACCAAGGTAAGAAGAAAGAGTGAAGGAAGTCTATGATTCTCATTACAAGTCTTCCCCTTTCAAGCTGAGAGCTGGTAATATTAGCTTGAGAGGTCTTTCAAATGTGTATGAAATAGATGATCTTGACAAGCCTCCACATCTTGGTTTATTTGTTGTAGCACTTTTAAAACACTGCTGCAGATGCCTTCCTATGGACCTATGGCAGGTAGAAAAACATGCCCTCCACAAAGATTTCCAAGCCCTAATCTCCAGAACCTGTTAATATGGTATATTACATCACAAAAGGGACTTTGTATGTGTTAAGGATCTTCATATGGCAAGATTTTGCTGGATTATCCAGGTTGGTCCAATATAATCATAACAGACCTTATAACAGTGAGGTGGGAGGATCAGAATGAGTAGTAGGAGATATGACGACAGATGCAAGAGGTTGGAGTAATGCCAGGAAGGGGCCATGAACCACACAATTCAGGGAAGCTGAAAATGGCAAAGAAATAGTTTCTCCCTCCAGTCTCCAACAAGAACTTGGCCCAGCAGGCATCTTGACTTTAGACCTCTGTCTTTCAGAATTGTATTATAATAAATTTGTGTTGTTTTAAGCTGCTAAATTTGTGGTCATTCGTTACAACAGCAATAGGAAACTCATACATTTAACATCAAGATGTGAGGTATATGTCCCCTGACCTCGAGACTTAGCAGGCTTGAGCCGGCTGCTAGTTGAGTACAGCAAAAGTGATGCTGTATGAATTCCGAGGTGAGGTCCTATAAGACCATGTGGCTTCCATTTTGTTCACTAGGGGAAAAGGGGAGAGATTCTGTGCCCCAGTGAAAGGGTCTGTGTCTATGTTAACCTGATGCCTGCTTTGTGTACGTGTGTGTTGGTGTTTCCTTTGGAGGTTGGTCCCTGTTGTGTTTACGTCCATATTTGTTCAAGGTTCCTTGTTTGACTTGTAAAATTCAACTCATCCTAGTTTTCAAACTATCAGTTTTCACTTATTTGTTTCTCTATGGGCACAATCTGCTTTTACAAATCACTTTCTAAATCCTGCGCACCCCAGTGAAACAAACATCTCAGTTACTGAGATTTTTACACTTTGACGATGTATAGGTTACGAACAAAAACACCAAAGGCCTCCTCTAATATTTAGCTGGCTAGAGTTTCTGTTTTACCATATTATTTACACTGTGAATAGAGTATTGGTCTAGCTTTCTTTTGTGACATAAAACATCTAAATGCTCATAGAAAAATATCAAAATAGAGAGAAGATGTGGAGCGAAAAGCAGAAACTCTCCTCTCCCCAGGTCTAAACTCTAGAGGCAGCCATGATATTTCTGTGTATCTTTCTCAATATTTCACCATCAAAATATTTTCAGGTATTGCAAAAATGGTTTCGTATCATATACTTTGTACTGCAAACTTGATTTCCTCCTTGAAGAATACATATGGGCATCATTGCACGTTAGCACACAGAAGCCAGCCACCTCATTTTCAGTGGCTGTAGTGCAGTCCATGGAATGAACTCGCCACAATTTGTTCAGACAGCCCCCTGCTGAGAGACGCTGAAGTTGATCCCAATTTATGACTCATTGACAAGAATGGCGGGCAGGTGACTATTCCAGGAGGATGGCAGGGATAAAAGAAAAGAAGGTGAACACAGTCTAGCTTCTTCACTGAATAAAGTAAACAGGGAAAAAGCATCTTGAAGGGCAGGATTTTTACAGATGTTTTGTTGAAACTGATAACACAGATCATCTAGCTGGGTATTTATGAACTATTTTCTGGAGGAGTGGGACCTGCAACACACTTGGATCAAATAAAATCTTTCTTGAAGGTTCAATATGTAAAAACAGTCGACAATAGGAGCTGCTCTGGCTGACGGGTGGACTAAGCCTAGAGCCACCACTACTAGCTTCCTCCAGATAGACTTTGAGTAATCCATGAACCCTGAGAAGAGAGAGATAGGAAGTTATTGGTATATGTGCTTTTTTATAAGCAAACTCACTATCCCTATGGCCTATAATTTTCATGCTATTTTAACAAGGAACACTAATACTCCAAAGTTTAAGAATCCATTCTCTAGGGGTCTAAGGGGCATGCTTTGGAAACCGATACTCTAGTTCAAATCTCTAACCCATTTATAAATTAGGAGGCTAATGGTGCTCATATTTGGGTTGAATGGCTTATTTCTTTTATAGCTCTTGTTGTGATTGGAAATTATTGTTTCCTTATGTGTAGTGTGTGAACCCCTTCCCCTACCCTATGTGTTAAGCTCCTTGGAGCAGGGATCTTGCCTAACATGTTCACTGTCCCACTCATTGAATGTACAACTGGCAATGTGAGGGATGCATAGGAGGCACTCAATACATATTTGAGGTAAACATGAATGAATAAAGGGAATTATCAAGAAATTGAAAGAGTTGGGGCTGACCAAGTGGCCTAGTGGTTAAGTTTGCACACTCCACTTCGGTGGCCTGGAGTTCACTGGTTTGGATCTCCGGTGCAGATTTAGCACTGCTTGTCAAGCCATGCTGAGGTGGCGTACCACATAGAAGAACTAGAAGGGCATACAACCAGGATATACAACTGTGTACTGGGGCTTTGGGGAGGAAAAAAAAAAAAGAGGAAGATTGGCAACAGATGTTAGCTCAGGGCCAATCTTCCTCATCAAAAAAAAATAAAAGAAAGTGAAAGAGCAACCCACAGAATGAGAGAATATATTTGCAAATCCCATATCTAACAAGAGTCTAGTATCCATGGCATCATTATTTGATGAGGCTGGATATTCCCTGGAAGACCCCATTTGCAAACCTGACTTTATTTGTCCTGACTTGGAGTTTACCCAGGGTGAAAAGCATTTCCTGGGGGCATTTGTCAAGAAAAAAAATTACTGGCAATGGAATCATTTTATGGCTGCCTGAGGTGATGGATACACCTAAGAAGGCTGATGCTTTTGCCTCTGGCTGATCTTGAGGCTCTGTCACAAACAGGAACTGAAGGATAAGGCAGACTTGTAAACTGCATGTGCATTGAAGGAACACAAAACCCCTTAGCAAAAGTTGGGAGATTTATTGGTTCAAGACTTTTAATGAAATCTAGTTCCAATCATTGATTCACCACAAAGGTAACTGAGCAGAAACTTCAGTGACCACACGCGACAAAGAATATAAACAGTAGATAACTAATTCAGGAAAGTCAGTAAGCAAACAGCAACAACAAAAACTCAAAAACAAATGAACAAACAAACCCCAGCAACAACAATAAACCTGGAGGAAGGGGGAAATATGACTTCCGGAGATGCCACATTATAGTCTTTAAAATGTATAGTTTTAAACAAAATAGTCGAGACACACAAAGAAGCAGAAATGTATAACCAACACAGAGGGGATCAAAAGTAGTTGATGGAAACTGTCCCTGTCAAGGCCCAGATGTTGGATTACTAGATGAAGACATCCAATCAGCTATATTAAATACGTTCCAAGGTATAAAGGGAAACATGTTAAAGAATGAAAGGGAAGTATGACAACAATGCCTCACCGAACAGAGAATATTAATAAAAACATAGAAATTATAAAAAAGAACCAAGTGAAAATCCTGAAGTTGAACAATATAATATCTGAAATGAAAAAGTCCTTAGAGAATCTCAGATGCAGACTTTTACAAGCTAAAGAAAGAATCAGCATGTGTGAAGATAGACTAAATGAGACTATCCAGTCTGAGGTACAGAAAGGAGAAAGAATGAAGAAAAATGAACAGAATCTCAGAGTACAGCATAAGTGATACTTTGTGAATGCCAAGGTGAGGTCATATAAGACCATGGGGCTTCCATTTTATTTTTCACTATGTGTAAAGTGGAGAGATTTTGTGCCCCAGTCCGTGTCTATATTAAATGCCTGTTCTGAATATGTGTGTGTTTGTGTTTACTTTAGAGGTAGGTCTGTGCTGTCTTTCCTTCCATATTGGCTCAAAGTTCCCTATTTGACTTGAGACTTAAACTCATCCTAGTTTCAAAACTTCATGTATTTGTTTCTCTATGGGCACAGTCTGCTTTTCACAATCACTTTCTGAATCCTCTGCACCCCAGTGAAACAAATATCTCAGTTAATGAGATTTTAACAACTTAAGGCTATATGAGTTAGGGAGAAAAATATCAAAGGCTCTAACATTTAGCTGGCTATATTTTCTGGGTTACACTGAATATATATTCATGGGCTATGTTTAGCATGACATAAAACTTCATAGCTCATGAAAAATATCAAATGTATAGGGGATATAGAGTAAAAAGCACAAGCTGAAACCCATCCCCTCCAATTCTACTCTCTAGAGGGATCCTTGTTATATCTTGTGTATCCTTCCAGATATTTCAACATAAAAATATTTTCCAGTATAATAAAAATGGGATTATTTTATATACATTGTCTTCCAAACTTACTTTCTCATTCATTAATATATGGCCATCTTAGCACATTAGCACACAGAAATCCATCACATTGTTTTCAATGTCTGCAGTGTAGTCTGTAGAATGGATTCACCGTAGTTTATTCAGCCAGGCCTCTGTTGATAGATATTTAAGTTGTTTAAAATTTATCACACATTGGCCAGTGTGGTGGGCAGCTTCATGTTCCAGCCGGATGACAGTGATCTGAGAGAAAGAGTGCCAACTGAGACTGCCACTAAGCCACTGAAAAAGTGCAGGGGGACACAATCTTTTTTTTTTTAACTGAAGAAAGTAAACAGAGGAAATGTCTTGCCAGGTGGGAATTTTATAAATGGAATGTTGGAAATATAAGTAGAGATAGATCATCTAGGTGGATATTTCTAAACTAGTTTTTGGATGAGTGGGAGCTGCAGTACACTCAAGTGAAAGTAATCTTTCTTGAAGGTGCAATATATGAAGACAGTTAAAAAGCAGACGCTCTGAAAGATTCCCCCCAAAAAATGGTTAGAATTAACAACTGGACTCACCAAGTTTCAGGATACGAAACCAACACACAAAAATCAGTTGTGTTTCTATACATGAACGATGGATAAACAATGGATAATAAACAAAGGAAATTAAGAAACCAATTCCATTTACAAAATCATCAGAAAGAATAAAATACTTAGGAATAAATTGAACCAAGGGGGCAAAAGACTTGTACACTAAAAACTATAAAACATTGCTGAAAGAAATTACAGAAGACGTAAATGTAAAGACAGTCCATGTGCATGGGCTGGAAGACTTAATATCGTTAAGATGGCAATACTACCCAAACTGATCTACACATTCAGTGTTTTTTATCAAAACTCCAAATATATTTTTTGTAGAAATAGAAAAAAACCCATCCTAAGATTCATATGGAATCTCAAGGGACCCAGAATAGACCAAACAATCTTGAAAAAGAAGCAAAGTTGAAGAGCTCACACTTCCTGATTTCAAACCTTACTGCAAAGCTACGGTAATCACAACAGTAGGGTTCTGACATAAAGATTGGCATAGACACCAATGTAATAAAATAGAAAGCCCAGGAATAAACCCCTGCATATATGGTCCAATGATTTTTTTTCCCCCGAGGAAGATTCACCCTGAGCTAACATCAACTGCCACATTCTCCACCACAGCATGGCCACTGGCAGATGAGTGGTGTAGGTCTATGCCCAGGAACCGGCCCTGGGCCCATCAAGCAGAATGCACTGAACTTAACCACTAGGACACCAGGGCTGGCCCCATGGTCCAATGATTTCTGACAAAGGTACCAAGACCATTTAGTGGGGAAAAGACAGTCTTTTCAACAAATGGTTCAGTGAAAACTGGATATCTTCATCCAAAACAATGAAGTTGGACCCCTAGTTTACATCATATACAAAAATTAACTCGAAATAGATCAAGGATCTAAACATATGAGCTAAAACTATAAAACTCTTAGAAGAAAACATAGCGGAAAATGTTCATGACGTAGGATTTGGCAATTCTTAGATATGACACCCAAAGCATAGACATCAAAGGAAAAAGTAGGTAAGTTGGATTTCATCAAAAAGCAAAACTCTTGTGCATCAAAGGCACTATAAATAAAGTGAAAAGGCAGTCCACAGAATGGGAGAAAATATTTTCAAATCATGTCTGATAAGGATTAATATCAGAATATATAGAGAATTCCTAAAACTCAGCAACCAAAAACAAACAACCCAGTTTAAAAATAGGCAAAGGACTTGAATAGCCATTTCTCTAAAGAAGAATGGCCAATAAGCTCATGAAAAGATGCTCTACATCACTAATCGTTAGGGAAATGCAAATTAAAAACACAATGAGCTATCACTTCACATTTGTTAGCATGGCTATAGTTAAAAAGGAAAAAAAAGCCATAAAATAGGAAGTGTTAGCCAAGACATGAAGAAATTGGAACCTTGTGCATAGATGGTGGGAATGTAAAATGGTGTAGACTCTATGGAAGACAGTATGGCATTTCCTCAAAAAAATAAGCATAAGATAACCGTATGATCCAGCAATTCTACTTCTATATATATTCATAAAACATTGAAAGCAAGGACTCAAACAGATATTTGTACAACAACGTTCATAGTAACATTATTCACAAGAACCAAAAGGTGGAAACAAATCAAATATCCATTGACAGATTATAGATCAACAATATGTAGTATATACATATAATTGAACATTGTTCAGAAATAAAAAGAAATTAAACTCTGATACATGCTACTGCATGGATGAACCATGAAGTCATTACGCTAAGTGAAATAACGCAGACCAGGTCGACAAATATTATATGATTCCACTTATATGAGGAACCTAGAACAGTCCAATTCATAGAGACAGAAAGTAGATGGGAGGTTACCTGGGACTAGGGGGAGGGAGAATGGGGAGTTATTGTTTAATGGGTACAGAGTTACTGGTTAGGATGATGAAAATGTTCTGGAGATGGATAGTGGTGATGGTCGCATAATAATGAGAATATACATAATACCATTAAACTGTACACTTAAAATGGTTAAAATTATAAATTTTACTACGCATACTTTACCACAATAAAATTAATAAAAGCAAAAACAGTAGGGGCTTATCTCACTGAAAATGAGTTCTTGGCTTAGAGCCAGCCCTGCTGGTTTTACTTGGTGGACTTCAAGAAGTCCATGAGACCTGTGAAGATTCTGTGTTTTTTTCTATAAATAAAATCATTATCCCCGTGGCCTTAGCTTTTCATTAGATTTTTTACAAGGAACTTTGATACACTGAAGTTTGAGAGTCTGTTCTCTAAGCTCCCAAGGGCCAGCCAGTGTTTGAAAATCCAATCCATATTCCAAGTCCCTATCCCTTTTATAAATAAGGCGACAGCAGTGGTGGTATTTGGGTTGAATGGCTGATTTCTTTCAGAGATCTTAGTATAACTGAAAGGAATTCTTTACATGTTCTTCAGCATATGCCCTCTCTACACACTTTGGGAGACAAGCGACCTGGGGCAGGAATTTTGCCTGACATATTCACTTGTCATATCCATCAAATGTTTCACACCTGACACAGTGTTTGGCACGTAGGGGGCACGCAATAAATATTGACATAAACATGAATGAATGAGAGACAGTATCAAGAAAGTGAGAAGACATCTCACAAATAGAAGAAAATACTTGCAAATCATATATATGCTAACAGTAGAGTATCCAGAAAATATAAAAAATTATTTTCTCTCTATAATAAAAAGACAAATGACCCAACTAATAAATGGGGAAAATAACTGAATAGACATTTTTAAAAAGAATGTATACAAATGGCCAAGAATACATGAAAAAAATGCTCAACCAATCATATCAGCAATTAGGGACATGCAAATGAAATCCACAATAAAATATCACTTCACACCAACTAGGATAGCTATAGTCAAAAAAAGCAGGGGCAGATCTCGTCAAGATGGCGGTGTGAGCAGACATTGAACTCGTCTCCTCCCATGAACACAACCAGGTTACAACTATTTTTGGAAAAATTACCCCAGATTGAAAACTGAAAACTGGATAAAAAGAACCCCCACGACAAGGGACAGTCCTGACTAAGGCGGAAGAGGCAGAAATTCCTGCTGGAGAGGAAAAAAGCCACCTTTGGGAGCAGCGGAGCTTCTCAGCTGGCCAGGCGGGAGCCACCCTAAGGTACGAGCTCTCCCTGGAGGAGTGAGGTCCGGAGCGGGGTCGATACTGCTATAAGCATCCTTCAGACTCAGCGCAACTGAGACAGGAGTCTTACTGTCTGGCTTTGCTGGCTTTTAACTGCAGCGAGGATACCCCCAGAAAAGCTATCGTCTGAAAGCCAAAAAGACCCAGGTCTTAAAGGGCCCACACACAAACTCACTCATTGCAGCAACATAAAATCACCAGAGAGAAGGCTGACAGTCCTTTGGTGAAATGAGACTCACTTGGTGGGCTCTGGGGGCATCTTGGTGAGAGGAGAGACCTCTCCGGAGACTGAGACATTGGTGGGTGCCATTGTTCTGAGCTGGTCCAGGCATGCTGACATGACCCTGGTGGGTGCCATTGAGGTTCATCCCTTGGCCTGTTAGCCCAGAGGTCTGCCACACTCACTGGAGCACAAATTTAATCCAGTTCAGCCAGGGCAGGCAACCTGCCCTAGGTACCAGCCCCAGCTAACAGCAAGCCCTCAGGCTACTTTTCAGCCTGCATTGACTGGGTGCCTTGATCCTCTACAGGCAGGCAAGGGTGTCTGCCTCTGTGGGGCAGGGCCTGTGTGAGGACCAGGTAAACTGTCGGGGGCATTGGTGGAGAGGTGGGGGCCTCTGCAGTGATCCATCGGGGTACGCTACAGGTGGTTGAGAAGGGTGCACGGACCAGGACTGTGTTGACAGTGTGTGTAGACCTGTGGGGGGTGGGGCTTATCAGTGGCAGAAGACCTGTGCTTCACAAATAGCCATAAAAAAGATCAGCCCCACCTTCCAAAGCCTGAAACAATTGAGTGCCCCCTTGCCAAGGGTCAGCCCCACTCAGCTGCACTCCTAAGAGAACTGACAATAGCCATGTAGGCCTGAGGCCTATCACAACTGTAAGCCCCTGAGCCTAGCAACAATCTACACTGGGTACCACCCCAACTAAGAGGAAAACTGCAATAGGAGTGTGCTGATAGACTTTGTAGCCAACAGTGCTGAGGCTCCCCAAACCGGATTTACAAACAGCTGGCCAGGGAAGGAAAGATCAGACTCCCTGGGTACCTGCAGTGGGAGCAACCCTAGCATAGCAGAAGGACACAAGTAGCCCACAAAGGGGTCACTCCTGGTTCTTATGGACTGGTGATGAGAGGGAAGCACACTGCTGGGCCTCATGAGGCATCTCATGCATAAGGCCACTTCTCCAAGATCAGGAGACACAGCCAACTCACCTAATACATAGAAATAAGCACAGAGAAAGAGGCATAATGAGGAGGCAAAGGAATACTTTGCAAGCAAGGGAACAGTACAAAACCCCCAAAAAAGGACTGAATGAAACAGAAACTAGCGACCTACTTGACGAAGAGTTCAAACAAAATATAATGAGGATGCTCACAGATATGGGGAGAAGAATGGATGAACACAGTGAGCACATCAGCAAAGAACTGGAAGATATAAAAAAAAATCAGAAATGAAGAATACAATACTCGAAATGAGAAATTCACTAGAGGGACTCAATAGCAGAGTAGAGGAAGCAGAAGACCGGATCAGCGAGCTAGATGAAAGACTAGAGGACATCACCCAAGCAGAACAGAAAAGAGAAAAAAGAATTAGACAGAATGAGAACAGTGTAAGGGAACTCTGGGACAATATCAAGCGTGCTAACATTTGGATTATAGATGTCCCAGAAAGAGAAGAGAGAGACAAAAGGGCAGAAAATTTATTTGTAGAAATAATAGATGAAAATTTTCCTAACCTGAGGAAGGAAAGAGACATCCAAGTTCAGGAAGCACAGAGAGCTCCAAACAAGATAAGCCCAAAGAGGCCCACACCAAGACATGTTATAATTAAAATGTCCAAAATTAAAGACAAAGAGAAAATCCTAAAAGCAGCAAGAGAAAGGCCACAAGTGACATATAAAGGGAAGCCCATCAGGCTATCAGCAGACTTCTCAGCCAAGACCCTACAGGCGAGAAGAGAACAGCACGATGTTTTTAAAGTGCTAAAAGAAAAAAAACCTACAGCCAATCCATCAAGGTTGTCATTCAGAATGGAAGGAGAGATAAAGTGCTTCCCAGACAAGCAAAAATTAAAGGAGTTTGGGGCTGGCCCCGTGGCCGAGTGGTTAAGTTCGTGCGCTCCGCTGCAGGCGGCCCAGTGTTTCGTTGGTTCGAATCCTGGGTGCGGACATGGCACTGCTCATCAGACCACGCTGAGGCAGCGTCCCACATACCACAACTAGAAGAACCCACAGCGAGAAATATACAACTATGTACTGGGGGGCTTTGGGGAGAAAAAGGAAAAAATAAAATCTTTAAAAAAAAAAAAATTAAAGGAGTTTATCACCAAGAAACCAGTTCTGCAAGAAATGCTGAAGGGACTTATTTAAGTGAGAAGGCAATGACCACAAATAAACATTAAAAAAATTATCAAAAAAAAAACCCAACAAAAAAACAGGCAATAAAATCACTTGTAAGGTAAAAATATAGTAAAGGCAGCAGATCAACTACCTGTGAAGATAATATGAAGGTTAAAAGACAAATGTACTAAAATCACTTATTTCAGTGATAAGAGGGTAATGGATAGACACACACTAAACAAGAGACTATATATGATTTGAAAAACATATAATGTGGGAGGAGGGGAGTGAAAAAGTAGAGCGTTTAGAAAGAGGCCAAGCTAAAGAGTCTATCAACGCAAGGTAGACTGTTATATGCATAGAATATTAAATAGGATCCTCATGGTAATCACAAATCAGAAACCTATAACAAGCAAGAAAAAAAGTAAGACAAAAGAAATCAAATATATTACCAAAGATAGCCATCAAACCACAAGGGAAGAGAGCAAGAGAAAAAGAAAAGAACAGAGAAGAACTACTAAAACACCCAGAAAAAAATGAAAAAATGGCAATAAATACATATTTATCAATAGCTACTTTAAATGTCAATGGACTAAATGCTCCAATCAAATGCCATAGGGTGGCCAATTGGATAAAAAACCAAGACCCATGCTTATGCTGCATACAAGAGACACACTTCGGACCTAAAGACACTCACAAATGGAAAGTGAAAGGATGGAAAAAGATATTCCACGCAAATGGCAAAGAAAAGAAAGCGGGGGTAGCAATGCTTATATCAGACAAAATAGACTTTAAAACAAAAACTGTAACAAGAGACAAAGACGGGCACTACATAATGATAAAGGGAACAGTCCAACAAGAAATTATAACACTTGTAAATATCTATGCACCCAACATAGCAGCACCTAAATATATAAAGCAATTATTAACAGACATAAAAGGAGAAATAGACAGTACTACAATAATAGTAGGGGACTTTAACACTCCACTTACACCAATAGATAGATCATCCAAACAGAAGATCAATAAGGAAACACTGGCCTTAAAGGACACATTAGACCAGGTGGACTTAGTAGATATATACAGAACATTCCATCCAAAAACCATAGACTACACATTCTTTTCAAATGCCCATGAAACATTCTCCAGGATTGATCACATATTAGGCCACAAAACAAGTCTCAATAAATTTAAGAAGATCAAAGTAATACCATGCATCTTTTCTGACCACAAAGGTATGAAACTAGAAATCAACTACAGGATGAAAACCAGAAAAGCCACAAAAATGTGGAGATTAAACAAAATGCTACTGAACAACGATTAGGTCAATGAATAAATCAAAGGAGAAATCAAAAAATTCCTGGAGACAAATGAAAATGAAAACACCACATGCCAAAATCTATGGGGTACAGCAAAAGCGGTTCTAAGAGGGAAGTTGATAGCAATTCAGGCCTACCTCAACAAAGAAGAAAAATCCCAAATAGACAATCTGAAAGCACATCTAAAGGTACTGGAAAAAGAACAACAAACAAAGCCCAAAATCAGCAGAAGGAAGGAAATAATAAAAATCAGAGCAGAAATAAATGAAATAGAGACTAAAAAAAAATAGAAAAAATTAATGAAACCAAGATCTGGTTCTTTGAAAAGATAAACAAAATTGACAAACTCTTATCTAGACTCACCAAGAAGAAAAGAGAGAAGGCTCAAATAAATAAAATCAGAAATGAAAGAGGAGAGATTATAATGGACACCTCAGAAATACAAAAGATAATAAGAGAATACTATGAAAAGCTATACACCAACAAATTGGATAATCTAGAAGAAATGGATAAATTCTTAGGAACATACAACCTTCCAAAACTGGGCCAAGAAGAAGTAGAAAATTTGAATAGGCCGATCACCAGTAAGGAGATCGAAACAGCAATCAAAAACCTCCCCACAAGTAAAAGTCCAGGACCAGATTGCTTCCATGGTGAATTCTACCAAACATTCAAAGAAGACTTAATACCTATCCTTCTCAACCTCTTCCAAAAAATTGAAGAGGAGGTGAGGCTTCCTAACTCATTCAACGAAACCAACATTATCCTGATACCAAAAACAGACAAGGACAACACAAAAAAAGAAAATTACAGGCCAATATCACTGATGAACATCGATGCAAAAATCCTCAACAAAATACTAGCAAATTGAATACAACAATATGTTAAAAAGATCATGCATCATGATCAAGTGGGTTTCATTCCAGGGATGCAGGGATGGTTCAACATCCACAAATCTATCAACATGATACACCACATTAACAAAATGAAGAATAAAAATCACATGATCATCTCAATAGATGCTGAGAAAGCATTTGACAAGATACAGTATCCATTTATGATAAAAACTCTAAATAACGTGGGTATAGAAGGAAAATACCTTAACATAATAAAGCCCATATATGAAAAACCCACAGCAAATATCATTCTCAATGGAGAAAAACTGAAAGCTATCCCTCTAAGAACAGGAACCAGACAAGGATGCCCACTGTCACCACTCTTATTTAACATAGTATTGGAAGTCCTAGCCAGAGCAATCAGGCAAGAAAAAGAAATAAAAAGGATCCACACTGGAAAAGAAGAAGTGAAACTGTCACTCTTTGCAGATGACATGATTTTATATCTAGAAAACCCTAAAGATTCCACTAAAAAACTTTTAGAAACAACAAAGGAATACAGTCAAGTCGTGGGATACAAAATCAACATACAAACTCTGTTGCGTTTCTATACACTAACAACAAAGTAGCAGAGAGAGAAACTAAGAATACAATCCCATTTACAATTGCAACAAAAAGAATAAAATACCTAGGAATAAACTTAACTAAAGAGGTGAAAGATCTGTACACCAAAAACTATAAAACATTGTTGAAAGAAATCGAAGAAGACACAAAGAAACGGCAAGATATTCCATGCTCTTGGATTGGAAGAATTAACATCGTTAAAATGTCCATACTTCCTAAAGCAATCTATAGATTCAACACAATCCCTATGAAAGTTCCAACAGCATTTTTCACGGAAATAGAACAAAGAATCCTAAAATTTATATGGAACAACAAAAGACCCCGAATAGCCAACGAATTCCTGAGGAAAAAGAACAAAGCTGGAGGTATCACACTCCCTGATTTCAAAATATACTACGAAGCCATAGTAACCAAAACAGCTGGTACTGGCACAAAAACAGACACACAGATCAATGGAACAGAATTGAGAGCCCAGAAGTAAACCCACACATTTATGGACAGCTAATATTCGACAAGGGAGCCAAGAGCATACGATGGAGAAAGGAGAGTCTCTTCAATAAATGGTGTTGGGAAAACTGGACAGCCCCATGCAAAAGAATGAAAGTAGACCATTCCCTTACACCACGCACAAAAATCAACTCAAAATGGATTAAAGACTTGAATGTAAGACCCGAAACCATGAAACTTCTAGAAGAAAACATAGGCAGCGCGCTCTTTGACATCAGTCTGAGCAGGATATTTTCAAGTCCTGTGTCTGACCAGGCAAGGGAAACAAAAGAAAAAATGAACAAATGGGACTACATCAAACTAAAAAGCTTCTGCACGGCAAAGGAAACCATCAACAAAACAAAAAGACAACCTAACAATTGGGAGAAGATATTTGCAAACATATATCAGATAAGGGGTTAATATGCAAAATATAGAAAGAACTAATACAGCTCAACAACAAAAAAACCAACAATCCAATTAAAAACTGGGCAAAAGATCTGAACAGAGATTTCTCCAAAGAAGATATTCGGATGGCCAATAGGCACATGAAAAGATGCTCAACATCATTAGCTATCAGGGGACTGCAAATCAAAACTACAATGAGGTATCACCTCACTCCTGTCAGAATGGCTATAATTAACAAGACAGGAAACAACAAATGTTGGAGAGGATGTGGAGAGAAGGGAACCCTTGTTCACTGCTGGTGGGAGTGCAAACTGGTGCAGCCACTATGGAAAGTAGTATGGAGTATCCTCAGAAAATTAAGGATAGATCTACCATATGATCCAGCTATCCCACTGCTTGGTATTTATCCAAAGAACTTGAAAACACAAAGGCATAAAGATACTTTCACCCCTATGTTCATTGCAGCATAACAATGAATAGCCAAGACTTGGAAGCAACCTAGGTGCCCATCAAGGGACAAATGGATAAAGAAGGTGTGGTATTTATACACAATGGACTACTCTTAGCCATAAGAAATGATGAAATCCGACCATTTGTGACAACATGGATGGAACTTGAGGGTATTATGAGGAGTGAAATAAGTCAGAGGGAGAAAGTCAAATACCATATGATCTCACTCCTAAGTAGAAGATAAAAACAACGACAAACAAACACATAGCAATGAAGATTGGATTGATGGTTACCATAGGGGAAGTGGGGAGGGGGGAGGGCAAAAGGGGTGATTAGGCTCACATGTGAGGGGAGGGACTATAATTAGTTTTCAGGTGGTGAACATGATGTAATCTACACAGAATTCGAAATATATTATGATGTACATCCGAAAATAAGTTAATAAATTGAAAAAAAAGAAATACAATGATGTACACATGGAATTCATATGATGTTCTAAACCAATGTTACTGCAATAAAAACATTTTTTAAAAAAGCAGATAATAAGTGTTGGTGAGGATATGGAGAAAATGGAACTCCCATACATTGCTGGTGAGAATGTAAAACGGGACAGCCACATTCAAAAATGGTTTGGCAGTTCCTCTAAATGTTAAACTTGGAATGGCCATACGACCTAGCAATTCCACTCTTTTGTGTATACACAAAAGAATTAAAAACATATGTCCACGCAAATCCTTGAACATAAATGTTCATTATGGCATTATCAATAAGAGTAAAAAAGTGGAAATAAACCAAATGCCTATAAACTGATAAATGGATTCATTAAAGGTGGTATATTTTACAATAGACTATTATTCAAACATAAAAAGGAATGAAGTGCTGATACATGCTACAACATGAATGAACCTTGAAAATATCATCCCAAGTGAAAAAAGCCAGACCCAAAAAACAACATATTGTATGAGTCCATTTAGAGAGCACTAGTAAATATAACTATATAGGTAAATGTATAAAAGATCATATGAATTTTGTTTTTAATTTATTTTTCTCCCTTCTGATTTAAAGACTTGTATAAAAAGAAATAATTATAAATCTGTGTTCATAGACACACAGTGTATACAGATGTAATTTTTAGGGCAATAATTGCACGACAGAGTGGGAAGGGAACAGAGCTTTCTAGTAGCAAAGATTGGGTATACTATTGAAATTGACTTGGTGTTAATCTGAATTAGTGGTTATGAATTAAGATGTTAGTTGTAATTCACAGAGCAGCTACTAATAAAAATAGCTCAAAAATACAAGAAACAAGGGCAATAAAATGTCATACTAGATAATGTCTTTTTCACACTAAACAAGAGAGTGATAGATGAATAAAGGAGCATAAAAGAAATGGGACATACTGAAAGCAAATAGCAAAATCATAGATATATATCCTACCTTATTGTAATTTAAATGGACTAACCACTCCAATGGAAAGGCAGACATTAGCAAAAAGAATTAAAAAGAGAAACATCATCCATTTGTATGCTGGACACCTGTGAGATTCAAAGACAAAATAAATTAGAAAGTAAAAGAATGGTAAAAGACATAACATGCAAGCTATTTCCAAAAGAGAGTTGGGGTGCCCATACTAATATCAAACATAATAGACTTTGAGACGACAACTATTACTAGACACAAACAAGGACATTATAAAATGATAAAGCAGTCTATCTATCAAAAAGATATAACAGAAATATATGCACTGAACAACAGAGTCCCAAAGCACATGAATGAAAAACTGACCGAATTGAAGTGAGAAATGGACAAGTCAATAATGAGAGTTGGAGATTTCAATATCCTTATTTCAGTAATGGATAGAACAATCAGGCAGAAAATCAACTGAGAAATAGAAGAATTGACCAACATTATTAAGGAATTAGTGCTAAAAATCACTAGACAACACTGAACCCATCATAGCAGAATACATTCATACATTCATCATAGCAGAGTACATTCTTCTCAAGTACACACAAAACATTTTCCAGGATAGATCATATGCTAGGCCATAAAACAACATTTGATAAATTTTAAAGGCTTGAAATCATACAATTTATGTTATTCAACCACAATGGAATGAAAATAGAAAGCAATAACAAGAGGAAGTTTGGAAAATTCATAAATATGTGTTAATTAAGGAACAACCCCTAAGTAACCATTGTGTCACAGGAAATACCAAAAGGAAAATTAGGAAAATACTTAGACAGAGGCCATGTCCCTGAACAAGTGGTTAAGTTCATGCACTCCACTTCAGTGGCCTTGGGTTTGCCAGTTCAGATCTTGGGTGTGGACCTACACACTGATTTTCAAGCTATGCTGTGGTGGCATCCCACATGGAACTAAAAAGCTAGGATATACAACTATGTACTGGGGCTTTGGGGAGAAAAAAAAGAGGAAGATTGGCAACAGACGTTAGATCAGGACCAATCTTCCTCAACAAAAAGCATTAAAAAAAAGGAAGAAAGAAAGTGCTCACGGCAGCGATGTCAGTGTTCAAAAAAAGAAAGAAAGAAAAAAAAAGAAAAACACTTAGAGATAAATGAAAATGAAAATACGTCATACCAAAACTAATGGGATGCAGATAACGCAGTGCTTAGAGAGAAATTTATTGCCATAAGTGCCTATCTTAAAAAGCATGAAAGATCTAATATTAACAACCTAACTTTTCATATTAAGTAACTAGAATGAAAAGAGCTGACTAAATCCAAAGCAAGCAGAAGGGAAGGAGATAATAAAGACTAGAGTGGAAATATATGAAATAGAGTTTAGAAAAACAATGGTGATAATGGACTAAATTAAAGTTTGGTTCTTTGAAAAAATCGTTATTATTGACAAGCCTTTATAGGATGACCAAGAAAGCAAGAGAATATTCAAATTACTAAAATCAATAATGAAAAAGGGACATCTCTATCGACCTTACAGAAATAAGGAAATACTATGTAAGGAAATACTACGAATGATCGTATGACAAAAAATTAGAAAACCTGAGTTAGATTGACAAATTCCTAGAGACAAACAAATCTCAGAAACTGACTCAAGAGGAAATGGAAAATTAGAGTTCACCAGTAACAAATAAAGAAGTTGAATTAGTAATCAAAACACTTCTGTCAAGAAAAAGGCCTGGGCCACAAGATTTCACTGGTTAATTCTAGCAAACATTTACGAGAATTAACAGTAGTTCTACACATTCTTTTTCAGAAAATAGAAGGTAAGGGAATGCTTTCCAACTCATTCTACCGGCATAAGGATAGAAACATAGCTCAATGGAACAGACTTAGAGTCCAGAAATAAGCCCTTACAGGTACAGTCAATTTTTTGACAAGGATGCTAAGACAATTCAATGCAGAAAGCATAGTCTTTTGAACAAATAATGCTTGGACAACCTGTATCCATACATAAAAGAATGAAATTGGATGCCTACTTTACACCATACACAAAAATTAAATCAAAATGGTTAAAGACCTAAATGTAAAAGTGAAACATTGAAAAGCCTCAGTAGAAAAGGTAATCAGGAGCTTGGATTAGGCAAATCGTTCTTAAATATGACAGTAAATGTAGAAGCAACAAGAAAAAAATAGATGAACTAGACTTCATCAAAATTTAAAAATGTTCTGCTTCAAGGGACGCCATGAAGTGAAAAGACAAGCTTCAGTACGACAGAAACTATTCGCAAATCATATATCTGTTTAGTGACTTACCCAGAATATGTGAACAACTATTAAAAATCAACCGTAAAATGACAAATACCCAATTAAAAATGGACAAAGGATTTGAATAGATATGTCTTTGAAGAAGATACACAAATGGCCAATTAGGACGTGAAAAGAAACCCAGCATAATTAGTCAGTAGGGTAATGCAAATTGAAACTACAATGAGATACCACTTCACACCTAAGTAGGTTGAGTATCCAAAAGACAGATAACAACAAGTGCTGAAGATGATGTAGAGAAATTGGAACCTCATAGGTTGTTTCAAATCAGCAACTCCACCCTCACCGTTGCTCTGACCAAAAACTTTGGGGTAACCCTTGACCCCTCTTTCCCTCACTCCAAAGATCCCACCGAACAGCCAGTATATTCGTCTCCACCTTCGAAGTACAGCCAGAATCAAATCACTCCTCAGAGCCTCCACTTGTACGCCCTCGTCCAAGTCGCTACCGTTGCTCACCAGGACTGTGCGGTGATCTCTTACCTGGTCCTCCTGACTCCGCCCTTGCCCCACAGAGTCTCCTCTCCACAAAGCAGACAGAGTGACCATCTTAAGACATAATCCAAGTCAGAGTCCCGGCTTCTACATCCACCCAAAGTAAAATAGCAAGCAGCCTGGTGGGGCTGAGCAACTCTCCCCTTTTGTACCCAAGCTAAATGGTAGCTGCCTTCGACTCCAATAGCATAAAGTAGTTCTACCTTACAGTCTAAACAAGATCTTATAACATATCTGCTACTTACAAGTAGATCTTGACAATGGATACACACGCATACAAACAGGTACGAGGCTATCTACAAAAGTTTTTTTTGAAGCATGTGAAGTATTTCAAAAATAGTATCATTGTACATTTGTAGTATTTTTTAGTGTATTAGAAATTAAATATTTATATGAATGAAAAAATCATCCAGACATTAGTGACTGCATTTCACAATAATACAGCATGAGTTCTTGGACATATTACGTATTTCCTCCTATGCTGTACATTATTTTCAACTCCAAAGAGCCACCTCAAGTACTGAAGAGTTGCTGACTCCAGCCGAGTGCATTACAGAAATAGTTTCAGTAGTAAAATCCTCTTAGGAAACTGAGCATGTCCTATTTTGAACCTTGAAATGATGTCTGTAGCCAACTAAATCTAATCTACAAATTTAAAAAAGTAATTAAAGCCTGTTTTTTAAATGTAAATCATAACTTCAGAAAAATTATCTAGAGAGAAGCAAGGTTTTTTATTAATGTGGTCGGCATCTTTCCTTACAGATGTAACACAAGCAGTTAAAACTCTCGTACCAGAGTCTGATGGTCTGTCAACACCAAAACTATCAGAGCTAGCACCCACCCGTAATAAGGAAACGGTTACTTCAAACACAACCAAAATTTAAAAATGGGAACTTATAGCCCTAAAGCACTGTTATTCAGTAGACACTTTAAACACCTGCCCTCAACAGTACGGAATATATTTTACATGACAACTAGATCATGGACGTGAGACGATGGTAAAAATACCCCCTGAGCCTCGTGTATCGATCGTTAAAATGCATCAAAAAGAATTGCACACCCAAGTTTGATTCGAGGATGGTATTAGATTCAAAGATTTAACAAAGCATGCTGCCCCTGCTCTCCAGGAATTCACAATGAAATGGGGGTAAAAGAAAAAACTACTAGTTCTAAGGAAGTTGTGATAAATGATAAAAAAATAAGTTCAAAAATTAGTTTCTGGGAATTCCCAGAAGGGATAAAATTTCAGGCTTGGAGAAAATAGGTGCATTTCTTGCAGGAAGTCAGATCTGACCTGGGCTGTGAGAGAAGAGAAATGTATTACCTGGCAAATGGAAATATGGGCAGGAGAGGAAGATAGAGAGGAAAAACAAGCACGCTAGAGACTAGGGAGGCAAACCATAGGATTCGAGATCAGGCCCCGAGGGACAGAAGCGTGAGATAAAGTTCAAAAAATAACTAAACTGCGGAGAGCTCTAAAAAAAACCAAGTCAAATCAGGGCTTGAATTCATCTACAGTAGGCAGGCATGCAAACCTTTTTGCTTATTGGAAGTTTAATAGCTCTTGTTTTATAATTTGTTTTTCTTAATTACACAAATAATACATGTTCATTCCAGGAAAAGTAGAAAAACAAATAAGCACAAAGCAGAAAGCCATTACCTATGATTCATAATTGCATTACCTAGAGATAACCATAGACCACAATTTGGAATTTACACTGCTCCAGTTGGTTTTTTTTTCTATGCACAAATATATATGTATCATTTTAAAAGCAAAATTTAATATTGTATATAGTATTTAAGTTTTACATAATGATGATAAACATTTTTCCATAACAAGAGATTATTGAACGAGTAATATGGCTTTCCCGTTGAATGAATGTACCCTAATTTATTGACTCAATTCCACATTGTTGGACCTCTAGTTTTTCATCCTAACGCACTGCCTACTTGCCTGATTTACTTCTGTGGGATAAACTCCCAAGAGCAGAATTTCTTGTTCAAAGGTTTCTGATGAAAACTTCATCAATTGAGGGGTAAACATTTTTAATCATATTCTTTCATTATTAAAAAATTATTAAAATAATTCTTAAAAATTACTTTAATTATTAAAAAATGTACTAATCCAATTTCAACGGGTATCCTTCCAGTGGTCAATACCAGTCTCGTGGTTATTTCCCCCTCACTCACTTTCATTGAGGAATGGAGCACCAGGCTGGCATCTTTGTCTCCACCACCACTCCCGTCACTGTCCCACTGGATGATCCATAAGATCCTCTGAGCTTTTGTTCCCTGACTCCACACTAGCTCTCAGACCGAACCTTCCCCCAGCTTTCATGTCTAAGGGCCACTCTCTCAATTCCTTTGATTTCCCCCTTGCAAATCCCACCAACATGATAGGGAGTCCAAGCAGATTCAGATGCTTGCGGGAATGTACAGAAGTAGCGTTTCAGTTCAATAGAGGAAAGTGGATTATCCAGTTAATGCTATGGGATAACTAGGTAGTGGTTAAGTAAACAAGCTACAGATCCTTCTCTCAGTCTGTACATCTAAATGCATTCCAGGCTGACTGAACGTTTAATGTAAATAAATGAATAACTTTCAGAAGAAAAACTGAGTGAATCCTTGTGTGAATTCTGAATTGGAAAATTTTTCACTTAGGATCCTTACTGAACCCAAAAGTCATATGGACAAGATAGACATATTTATAGTATATAAAAAGGAAATGCTATAAAACAAAGTCAAGAGACAGCGTTGGAAGAAATAACCATAAAACCTTCATATGCTCATTTTCCTAATGAAGCTTTACTTTTCCTAGAAAACAAATAAATGTAAGGTCTAGTAGTTAAATAGTTCTAAGAAAAGTTACTGTATTTTCATAAAGACTTAAAGAAGTGCCAAATAAAATTGTAAAACTGGTTTTTCGTTTCTCAAATTAGCAAAGATTTCCGATGGATAATATTCCCGTTCTTGCCAAACTGTCAGGCAGTCTCACAGCCTGCTGAGAATATCGACAGAACAACTAAAGGATAACTTGATGAAACACATCAAGATGGTAGCTGCCTGGACTGTGCTGATGGTTATTCCACTCTGTAAATCCACAAAAAAGTCATTGGTCTGTACTTTCAAAACAGCAGGTTTTTATGGTATGTAAATTATACCTCAATAAAGCTATTTTTAGTATGTTTAAAATGAACATCTTTTGACCTAGTAATTCTACTTCTCTGAATGTGAACTACAGAAAATGCTTTTTTTCACCTGAAAAAAGGAAGTTGTAGGACAGTACAGAGTCCAGTAAGTACCACTGCTGAGCATATTGTCTCAATACAAGGAGAATAGATACTCAAATTTACTTTTAAAAACTGAAATCACAGGCCGGCCCCGTGGCCTAGTGGTTGGATCCACGCGATCCGCTTTGGCAGCCTGGGGTGCGTGGGTTCAGATCCTGGGTGTGGACCCACACACCACTCGTCAAGCTGTGCTGTGGCGGCATCCCACATACAAAATGGAGGAAAGATTGGCACAGATGTTACCTCAGGGACAATATTCCTCAAGGACACACAAAAAAAGAGGAAGATTGGCAACAGATGTTAGCTCAGGACCAATCTTCCTCACCAAAAAACAATAAAACAGAAATCACTACAAATGTAAGAGACAAACCAAAGAACCCAAACTGTCAGATGAATGGGACTTCAAATTCCACTCTACATCCACTATACTGGGTCACCTCAGAGAGGGTAGATTAATGCAAGAAAAGCAAGACTGAAAGCACACTAGGATAAGAGCCCCCCCCCCCCCAAACTCATTCAAATCTTCCTTTGACCGCATTCAATCTCTGGGATGTTTTTTCTTCTTCCACAACTGCAGTAACTTTTGGTCCAGGCTTCAGAGGCACACTGCCAGTCACAACATTACTGCTGAAGAAGATCAACTCATCCACCATGCCACAATCACAACAGAACCCTGTCAGGACTCCCCGCACAGTTTCTAACCTGGTGTCACCTGAGAGATGGGTAAAGTAAAGGTTCCATTAGTTCATCTCAAAAGCAAATGAACATTACCAACAGGCCCTACCTGAGAAAGTTACGGTAGACGGTGATCTATTTCTAGAAACAGAATAGGCTGGGTGTGAGCTACAGATGACCCTGACAACAGAACATAGCGGTGCATGTGCAGGATTCTGGAGGCAGAACGCCGGGTTCAAGTCCTGGATGGACCGTTTCTCTGCACAGCTCTGTGGCTCCACACCACAGGCCGTGGAGCGCCGGGGTTAACACTGACTCTGGAGCGAGACTGCGTCAGTTTAATCACAGGTCCTGCACTTACCATCTGTGTAACCCTGCCCACATTGCCTAACCTCTCTGACCCTATTTTCATCGTTAAACAAAAACAGTAACAAGGTCTGCCTCATAGTGTGGTTGTGAGTATTCAGTGACGCGTAGAAGTCATCTGCACAGAAGTGTGAGTGCCTACACAGGTTAGAGCGTAAATGTTAGTTGTTATGGTCATATCTGCCTCTGGAGAGTCTTTGAACATTCACTATAACTATCTAACTTCATCATCCTTGCCAACGTCATTAGCAGCACCATCTAAACAGTCCTCCCTCCTTATCCACAGGGGATACGTTCCAAGTGGATGCCTGACTCCGTGGATGCTACCGAACCCTATGTATACCATGTTTGTTCCTATATATACACACCTCTGATAAAGTTCAATATCGAAAATAGGCACAGTAAGAGATTAGCAACAATACGTAATAATAAAGTACAACAATCGTAACAACAGACTGTAACCAAAGTTACTGTAGATCTTAGCAACCTCAGCGTTCGATTTCTTTCCTTATTATTTGGGAACTTTACCTTTTCACTTAAAGGAAGCACTTTATGGCTTCTCTTTGGCACATCTGAATTGCCAGCATCACTCCTCGTGTGCTTTGGGGGCATTATTAGGTAAAATAAGGGTGAGTTGAACACAAGCACTGTGATGCTGCAGCTGTGGATCTGATGACCAAGAGGCTGCAAAGTGACTGCGGAGTAGGCAGCATACACAGCGTGGACCCACTGGATGAGGGGATGATTCGTGTCCAGGGCAGAAGAGAGTGAGATGGCGAGAAATTTCGTCACACTACTCAGAATGGGGTGGCGATTTAAAACTTACGAATTGTTTATTTCTGTAACTTTATATTTAACATTTTCGGACTGCAGTTGGCCGTGGGTAACTGAAATCTCAGAAAGCAAAACCGTGGATAAGAGGGCACTACCGTGAATTCTTAAACATCTCATCACGCAAGACAATAAAGGGCATGGCGATTGAAGTCTGGCCCAAAAGTGCATCTGAGCAACCAGGGGAGTTTTTTTTTGTTTTGTTTTCTTCCTAACAAGAACAACTGATCAGTGATATTTTGGGATGGGAACCCTGGCGCTCAGCCTGCAGAATCCAAGCTTTGAACCACAACACCACAGCAGCCTAGCCACTGACTTGGGTGAATTGACAGGATGGCTGGGAAAAATCTTGATTGTACAAGATTACAAACTCTGAAACCAAGGAAATTCTAATAGATTGAAATAAAATGGGTCAAATTTGTTACTTTAAATCATAGCACTGAAAAAAGAGAAATGACAAGCGAGACAACTGCCACTCAGGCACAAGAAAACTTGTCACAAGCTCTTCCATGTGGTCCCAGTGGCACAGGACCCCCCAGTGAGAGACTTCCAGTAAAAGCTAAGCAGCGGCCTTCTGTGGCAAACTTTGCTGAGACTCAGCCAGCTCTGTGGGGGTTCAGACTCGGCTGGCACAGAAGCTGCAGGGAGAGTCGGGCAGCGGGAAGGCCGGGTCTCTGCCGAGAGAATAATGCTCACCAAAGAGGCGTCTCTTCCAGAGGCCCATCCTGAGCACAGTGGGCAGTGACTCCTGTGGGAGGAAGGGCCTCTGGGGCGGGGATTGCCCAGGGCAGGAAACAGCTGCTGGGCCTCAGGGTCTGGGGGAGACTGGCCCCGTGTCCTCTCCTTCCTGCTTGTGTCTCCCTGACTCGGCTGTGAAACGGACTTGACAAGACTCTGGCTGCTCCCCTGGGAGTGTTTTGAGGATTAAATGACACGAATGCCCTTGAGGCCTCGGGCCCAGTGCTTGGCGCAGACAAGGACTCGACACACATCGGAACTGATGCGATTCAGAGCACGGATGCCATCACCCCAGCAAACCTCAGCTTTAACGGATCCCCACCCACAAAACGACGCCTTCAAAGTGTCCCCAGTCATCCACTCAGTGTCAATTCTGGGGCAGGTTTTTAGGATACAGAGGTGAGCAAGTTAAACACACCTCTGCACTCCTAGAGGTGACAGATGGATGACTGTCCACTTGGCTTCAAATACATGCACGTTTGTGACACAAAGTCAAATGCACCCTCAAATCAGGGAGAGGAGCTCTACTGGAAATATGGGGACGAATCCGCTGCAGGAGCTTCTGGGGAGATGCAGGGGAGGGGAAGTGCTCCCGCGGGCTTTTCTGCCACCTCCCTCGCCCCTTTGGACCGATTGGGGACTTTGACGCTTGGGTGGGTGCAGACCCAGCTCTTGGGGACTCAGGGACACCTCCCCCTCTCATGCACAGAAGATGAAGCTGTGCCCCGCCACCCGGGCAGGGGTGGGTGAGCCCCCTGGGCAGGGTCCTTGTGTGGGAGACAAGGGAACTGAGAGGGTACCTGATGGGACCCCAGGCTGCCTTGGTCACTCTCCTACCTGGAGTCCATCCTCCTCTGGAAGAAGGCCATAGCCTTGGGCAGAAGACTGAGCATGGTCCCGTCATCACCACAGCCTGGGCACACACCACAGAGACACAGCACGAGGCCTGCCTATGTCGCAGCGGCTGCCTCACCGATGCTCTCAGGACACAGTGGCCTCTCGGGGCCCATGCCTCCTGCTTCTGTTCCACAGCTTCTGAGACCCCACTGCCCCAAGGGACGCTGCTGTCACCACAGGAGCTGGCACGTGCCCCATGCTCGGTGTCTCTGAGCCCCTGTCATGCAGGGCCCGCCCCCACTGCCATGCAGCCAATGAGAGTGCAGCCGGTGTGCTCTTGCGGCCACTAAGAGGTGGTGGGCGGGGACCTTTGGTTCTTCCCATCGCTGGCGAGGGCGCAAATATGGTGGCCTTAAGGAAATGGGCTGGGGTCCGGGCCCTGGTGTGTGCTCCAGGGGACAGAGGAGCTCCTCTGTGGGGTCCCTACGAGGATAGGAGCCTGGCATGGAAGCTGTGGCCCCATCCTGCTCCAGGCTGTGCAAGCACAAAATCGGCGCTCACCATTATTCATGGTGCTTGGCTTTAGGACTGACAGCACAGTAGGTGGTCAGTAGTTCCCCCAGGCATGGAGCAGTTGGGGGGGGGGTTGTGATCCTGTGGGTATGTGCCATTTTAGGCATTACAGGTACTGTCTGTTATACTCTGACTCCGTTTATGGGGCCCAATGGAAGTTTATCATAGAACTCGTTGATCATCCTTGCTACTGCTCTTTCACTGTTTACCTCATTGTGCCACATAATTTTCTGTATTTAATGCATTTTTTCAATCATTTATTAAATATTTATAGAGTAGTGACTATGAACCAGACACCAATTTAGGCTCTTGGATTGAATCAGCGGGTAAGAGGGAGAATCTTGGCCCTGTGGAGGTAATTTTTTCACCGAGGAGGGAAAGGAAGACAATAAACACAGTAAGTAATAGAATACATGATATGTTGGAAGGTAAGAAATACCGTGGGAAAATATAGCTGGAGCAGGGGGTCCCCGAGTGCTGGGAGGGGGTTGGATTGCATTTTAGAGTAGGGTGGTCCGAGTAGGCCTCGTTGGGAAGCAACAGTTGAGCCGACTCTTGAAGGAGGCGATGGGGTCACCAGGCAGCTATGTGGAGGAGGACCCATCCGGACAGAGGGAGCAGCCTGTGCGCAGATTCCAAGGCAAGAGTGTGCCTGACGAGTTCAAGGAAAAGCTAAGTGGTTGGGGCAGAGGAAGTGAGAGCTAGAGTAGCAGGAAATGTGGTCACAGAGGTAACACGGAGCCACGCTGTGTGGGCCATGTACTGTATCTCCT
>NW_025799063.1:0-5392 GCF_021613505.1 Equus quagga
CTCATCTGTAGTTTTAAAACTAACCAGCCTAAAAATCCTCATCATAAGCCATTTTAAAATTAAGCAGCCTAAAAATCCTCATCAACGTGACCTGTGATCTGCCAGTGTGGGCAGTCGGAGCTGACTTTGACCTGCAGAGGCAGATGGAGTCAGCAGACCTTGAGGTGCCTGTCCCGTGGGCTGTGCTGAGCCGCGGCTCCACGCGGCCTCTCAGGAGGGCGCTGAGTGACTGCGCAATCAGCTGTCTGCTGTGGAGCTGTCACAGCTCGCGGCTGCAGCGCTGGCTTTTGTTTCTCCTTGTCCCTGCCTCGCTGTCCTCATCCTTTCCTCCCTGCCATCACACCTCCAACAAAGCTTTAGCATTTAAGCTTTGCCACAGGCTCTGCTTTCTAGGGAAGATGGAATAAAGTGTATATCTCAGGCAACTTGTAAAATCCTGGAAAACGTTAAGAAGACAATAAAATAACTCACCCGCAATCCTCCATCCGGTGACAGCCACTGTGAAAATGCTAGAGTGTTGGAGGCTTCTCCTCCTCGGCCCTCCCTCCCCCCGCCCTTCTGTCTCTGTCATTTAAGCAGGATGGACAGAAGAACTCCAGCTGGGAAGAAATGACTTGAAAAGGTATGGCTGAGAGAGCGCTTAATACTTGTCTTGCTGTAACAAAGAAGCTTTTGTAATGAAGATGCTAAATCAAAGAGCAGTCAATTAAATAGCACGATGGGAAAGAGAGATTAGATGCACAAAAGAATCCCAAGATTGGCAGAAGCACCCTGTCCTGGAGGGGATTCCCAGAAGGAAGGCTGTGTCGTCCCCACCAACTGAGGAAAGGAAGAAAGCTCGGGGCTCGGGGACAGAAGGACAAAGTCTATGACACAAAGGTGCTCGGGGTAGCACCTTTTCTGGCAGAAGAGAAAGTACGAGAGAAACACTGGCTCAGAGGCCAAGCACTTGATGGAAAAGAAGGAGGAGACACGGGAGAAAGGGAAATAATGCAAACTGAGTTGATTGTGTTTACGAAAAACTCCTATGATTCATTGTACTTTGAATTTTCATAAGAGGTTGTTCGGCAGTGGGGAGAACGAATTGTAAATAAATATGTACAATATGTAAATACATTTATAACAAGACACCTGTGAGTGTCAAACGACCCCACAGTTCTGAGGGCGTGAAGCGCTCTGTAAGGTGTAGCTGAGGACAGCAGCACGGCCCACACCAGGCTCCGCAGCACCTCACCAGTGCTGTTTGCTCCTCACTTCTGGAGGTGACTCAGGCTGAGTGGCAATAAAACTTTTTGGGAAATGTAGTTTTGATTGACCCCAAAATGATTTTGCTTCAAAATTCAAGTCTGGTGAGCATGGTGTGGAGTTTACACTCCTCAGGAGAACTCTATAGATTTTCATATTCCATTTGCATCAATAGCAATGATGCGGGGTCTGTGAGCCGAGGAGTCGAAAGAAAGATTTCTTAGACTCTCAAGATCTGGCAGTAGTGCTCTTTTATTTAGAGAATAGAGATAGAGTAGCATGGGGACAGGACCCATGGGCAGTCAGAGCTTCTGCTGCTGCCGCTTCTGCTGCCCCCGCTGGCATGGGGACAGAGCCCATGGGCAGGCAGAGCCGCTGCTGCTGCCCCCGCTGGCATGGGGACAGGATCCATGGGCAGGCAGAGCTGGTGCGTGGGGACAGGACCCACGGGCAGTCAGAGCTTCTGCTGCTGCCGCGAACGGAGGGTTAGGGCCAAATTTAAGGCATAGGTATGTGAGTTATCTCTTTATTAGTGCCCGTTTGGTCTGGCCATTTGGCGGTCCCACAACTTTTAGATAAGAATCAAACCGGATTGAGTAAATGGCAGAAGTCACTGCTTGAATTTTATCCTCGGCTAAAGATAAAAGGAGGATTTGTCGGGGGGAGGGTCAGTTACATGAGGTTGCCAGACAGTTTTCAGAGATAAGGCCATCCCCCCTTCCTCCTGGCTCAGAGAGGGAGGCATCTTCACAGATAGAGGTTTCCCTTAGAAATGTAAATGTTTTCCCAACAAGGGGCAAACAAATTCCAGAGAGGGAGGCGTGGAGATTTCCTTTACAAATGCAATTGTCTCTGATCAAAGGGCAAACAAATTCCTCTCCTTGGAGCCTGCTTCTTATCTGTAGTTTTAAAAGTAACCAGCCTAAAAATCCTCATCATAAACCGTTTTAAAATTAAGCAGCCTAAAAATCCCCATCAGCAAGATAATTTATCTTGATTACAGGGAGTACTGAAGGAAGTAATTGTCATGTGCTGCTCATTACAGTGCTTCCAAATAAATTGAAAACTCCAAAGATACAGAGGGTTTAAAACCAGCCACCAGGCACGCACAATAGCATTTGCTCTGATAATCAATAGTAAATGACCCATGCATTGGAAATGCTTTCTTAGAGTGATCGTAATGGTCTTTATTTCTTTCTTTTCCAGCTCATTAACAATCGGCTTTTAAAAACACCTCTGAACTTGAGCAGCCCTTTCCCAAGAAGGGGCTGCATCTGTGTGTCTGGGCACCTAGTGCTACCGCTGGGTCCCCTGCAGAGCCCTGTGGCTGTCTCAGAGGTGGTACTCTGGGGGCCCTGTACCAGATCCAGTCCTCAGGTGTTAACACACATTTTGTGCACTGCTTTAAAAAAATTTGAATTCATTACCAATATTTAAAAATCAGGAGATTTCACATGAGAAAACAGACTTCTGGTTTCTGTTTAAAAATCAGAAAAACTGGCCATACCAGGTCTGATTTTCCCATGACATATGCTGCTAGGCTGAGAGGGACTGTCTTTCCCCTAAGTGGGCATGAGCTCCGCAGGGAGCACGTTCCCCACCCTGCCTGCTCCACTCACTCGGGTTTCTGTCTCCTGGCCTCTGTAGGCATCTGCCCTTGGCATGGGACCATCACACCACCTCCCATCAGCTTTCACACCTTATAGCCCCACTGTTGTGGGCTGAATTGTGCCCCCCAAAACTTCCATGTGGAAGTCTTAACCCCAATAAGTCTTAACCCCTTAAGCCCTGACAATGTGACTATATTTGGAGATAGGTCCTTAAAGAGATGACTAAGGTCAAGTGAGGTCATGGGGATGGGCCCTAATCCAATGGGACTGTGTCCTTATAAGAAGAGGAGATTAGGTCACAGACAAGCACAGAGGGAGGACCCTGTGAAGACAGAGGGAGAAGACAGCCGCTTGCCAGCCAAGGAGGGAGGCCTCAGAAGAGACCCACCCTGCCGACACCTTGATCTCAGACTTCCAGCCTCCAAGACTGTGAGGAATAAATGTCCGTGTGTTCAGTCTGTGGTGGCGTGTTATGGCAGCCCCAGCAAAGTAACCAGCACTCTCCACTGTGCTCAGGAGAGTGAAGGCTCCTCCTCAGGGCCGATTTTCCTAAGAAGCAGGGAGTTGTAACAAGCCATCGCCATTGTTGTCCTCCTCATCCTCGTCCTACCATCTCCTCCTCACCTGTGTTTGACCTTTGCCAAGCTCTTTGACATACTTTTTGTCAGAATATCCACTAAACATGCCCATTTCTTTAGACAGGAAGGCTGAGGCCCCAGGAACTGGCGGCTGCCCCAGGCGCTGGCGCTCGCAGCAGCAGCTTCCTGCAGGCCTGCCGCCTGCCTCCTGCCTCCGCCTGAGGTTGGGAGAAGAGGCCAGAGCCAGGTTTTGGCATTTCAGATGGCTCTAGCCTGTTGCTCCATGCCTTGGAGCCCCAAAAACTGGGGACATGGTCAGGAAATCTCGCCTTCTGACAGGGATGCCTCCAGGAAACTGTGCGGAGTGGCTGAGGGAAGCCCTCTGTGGGGCAGTGAGACTTATTTGCAAAGGAAACAAGGTATTTGCCAAGTCTGCTGCAAGGCAGCCGTGGTGCCGGCCTGCCTGGGCGTGTGTTCTGGAATGTGTCTGGGAGTGGCTCTGAGCGTGGATGCAGACATCAGACAGGGGCGCTGGTAGAAAGGGGTGCCCAGAGTCCTGATCCCCAGATCCTCACCCAGCCTTGACCCAGGCTGCATCTGCCTCTGCCAGGAGGCCCGGGCTGAGATGGACAGACATCAGAGCGGCCCGCTGTGTGCCCCTTCCCTCAGCCACTCCTGGGCCTGACGACTCCGGCTTCTCTGGGCCCTGCGTCTCACTCCGTCCGTGAGGAGTGGAGAGCCGGGCAGTGTCCTGGTCATTCTGACTTAGCATTCACGCACTCTCTGGTTGTTGGTCACCTCTTGTGCCCACCTCACAACCTCTCAGCCTCGCCAGACTCCAGCCACAGCCCAGACAGACTCTTTTATGGGCTTCTCCTGCTTCACATGGGCAGTACCCCCCCTCAGACATGCACCCCTTTCTGAAGGCTTTGCAGAGACGGGGTTCTGTTATCAGGGGTGCTAGGAGACACCTGTGGCTGCCCCACGATCTGCCCAGCCACCCTTGGTCCCCCATTACTCCTTGCATCTCCGTTTTCAGGCCCCTTTGCTTTGGGCTCCCTCCAGGTCTCTGACTCATTTCATTCAGAGGGCTCTCTGTCCCCCACTCCTCTGCCTGCCAGAGACTCATTTATATGACCGTTTTATCATCAATCATTCTATTATTGTATCGTTTATATGGTCTCCTGAAGACCGGCCCATCCTTTCAGCCCACCTTGTGGTAGCCAAGAACGACGAGATGCCTAGACATTTCAAATCTTTCCGTGTCTTCCTCCTCTCCAGTTTTGGGGAGGCGAAGAAGGCAGCTTAGAGATTTGATTCGGTATGTCATAAGAGGTATGCCACTTTTCCCCTTCACTCTCTAACCTCAGAAATCTTTAAACAACAGGTTGTAATTGTGTTAAAACTCACTCAGTTTCGCTTAACCTCAAGTAAATTTCACCAAGTGCCTCCTCCTTACCAGGTTTCATGCCCAGCAAGTCACAGTGAAGTAACTGAAAGTTACAGACAGCGCTGTAACGCTAACAACACTGGTGTGTGCCAAGCGCTCCGGAAGCACGGAGGAGGGAGGAAGGCTGGGGGCTGTGGAGGTGTCAGCTTGTCAGCTTAGTCCTGTCCTGGGAAGCTACCCCCTTGCCTTGGCCCTCCCCATCTCCGGGAGACTCAACAGGAGTTAGTGTCACCTCATCTCCCTCCCTCCCTCCTGTCACTGTGTTTTCTGGAAGAGAGGCTGTGAGGTCTCTGCCACGCACAGCAGGCTGGCATTGGGCTCCACTTTTCCTGCTTTGTCATCCCCTGATGCTGGGGTTCCATTTTCGGGAGCCCGTGGTGGAGGTAAGTGAAGCGGGGAGAAATACTCATTTTCATTGTTTGAGGAGAGACTGTTTCTCATCCTTCGGGAGGTCGGCTGCTGTTGGAGCCTCTTGGCCTTTCTGCTTAGAAAACAGCTCCTCTGTGTGC
>NW_025799064.1:0-5392 GCF_021613505.1 Equus quagga
GCACACAGAGGAGCTGTTTTCTAAGCAGAAAGGCCAAGAGGCTCCAACAGCAGCCGACCTCCCGAAGGATGAGAAACAGTCTCTCCTCAAACAATGAAAATGAGTATTTCTCCCCGCTTCACTTACCTCCACCACGGGCTCCCGAAAATGGAACCCCAGCATCAGGGGATGACAAAGCAGGAAAAGTGGAGCCCAATGCCAGCCTGCTGTGCGTGGCAGAGACCTCACAGCCTCTCTTCCAGAAAACACAGTGACAGGAGGGAGGGAGGGAGATGAGGTGACACTAACTCCTGTTGAGTCTCCCGGAGATGGGGAGGGCCAAGGCAAGGGGGTAGCTTCCCAGGACAGGACTAAGCTGACAAGCTGACACCTCCACAGCCCCCAGCCTTCCTCCCTCCTCCGTGCTTCCGGAGCGCTTGGCACACACCAGTGTTGTTAGCGTTACAGCGCTGTCTGTAACTTTCAGTTACTTCACTGTGACTTGCTGGGCATGAAACCTGGTAAGGAGGAGGCACTTGGTGAAATTTACTTGAGGTTAAGCGAAACTGAGTGAGTTTTAACACAATTACAACCTGTTGTTTAAAGATTTCTGAGGTTAGAGAGTGAAGGGGAAAAGTGGCATACCTCTTATGACATACCGAATCAAATCTCTAAGCTGCCTTCTTCGCCTCCCCAAAACTGGAGAGGAGGAAGACACGGAAAGATTTGAAATGTCTAGGCATCTCGTCGTTCTTGGCTACCACAAGGTGGGCTGAAAGAATGGGCCGGTCTTCAGGAGACCATATAAACGATACAATAATAGAATGATTGATGATAAAACGGTCATATAAATGAGTCTCTGGCAGGCAGAGGAGTGGGGGACAGAGAGCCCTCTGAATGAAATGAGTCAGAGACCTGGAGGGAGCCCAAAGCAAAGGGGCCTGAAAACGGAGATGCAAGGAGTAATGGGGGACCAAGGGTGGCTGGGCAGATCGTGGGGCAGCCACAGGTGTCTCCTAGCACCCCTGATAACAGAACCCCGTCTCTGCAAAGCCTTCAGAAAGGGGTGCATGTCTGAGGGGGGGTACTGCCCATGTGAAGCAGGAGAAGCCCATAAAAGAGTCTGTCTGGGCTGTGGCTGGAGTCTGGCGAGGCTGAGAGGTTGTGAGGTGGGCACAAGAGGTGACCAACAACCAGAGAGTGCGTGAATGCTAAGTCAGAATGACCAGGACACTGCCCGGCTCTCCACTCCTCACGGACGGAGTGAGACGCAGGGCCCAGAGAAGCCGGAGTCGTCAGGCCCAGGAGTGGCTGAGGGAAGGGGCACACAGCGGGCCGCTCTGATGTCTGTCCATCTCAGCCCGGGCCTCCTGGCAGAGGCAGATGCAGCCTGGGTCAAGGCTGGGTGAGGATCTGGGGATCAGGACTCTGGGCACCCCTTTCTACCAGCGCCCCTGTCTGATGTCTGCATCCACGCTCAGAGCCACTCCCAGACACATTCCAGAACACACGCCCAGGCAGGCCGGCACCACGGCTGCCTTGCAGCAGACTTGGCAAATACCTTGTTTCCTTTGCAAATAAGTCTCACTGCCCCACAGAGGGCTTCCCTCAGCCACTCCGCACAGTTTCCTGGAGGCATCCCTGTCAGAAGGCGAGATTTCCTGACCATGTCCCCAGTTTTTGGGGCTCCAAGGCATGGAGCAACAGGCTAGAGCCATCTGAAATGCCAAAACCTGGCTCTGGCCTCTTCTCCCAACCTCAGGCGGAGGCAGGAGGCAGGCGGCAGGCCTGCAGGAAGCTGCTGCTGCGAGCGCCAGTGCCTGGGGCAGCCGCCAGTTCCTGGGGCCTCAGCCTTCCTGTCTAAAGAAATGGGCATGTTTAGTGGATATTCTGACAAAAAGTATGTCAAAGAGCTTGGCAAAGGTCAAACACAGGTGAGGAGGAGATGGTAGGACGAGGATGAGGAGGACAACAATGGCGATGGCTTGTTACAACTCCCTGCTTCTTAGGAAAATCGGCCCTGAGGAGGAGCCTTCACTCTCCTGAGCACAGTGGAGAGTGCTGGTTACTTTGCTGGGGCTGCCATAACACGCCACCACAGACTGAACACACGGACATTTATTCCTCACAGTCTTGGAGGCTGGAAGTCTGAGATCAAGGTGTCGGCAGGGTGGGTCTCTTCTGAGGCCTCCCTCCTTGGCTGGCAAGCGGCTGTCTTCTCCCTCTGTCTTCACAGGGTCCTCCCTCTGTGCTTGTCTGTGACCTAATCTCCTCTTCTTATAAGGACACAGTCCCATTGGATTAGGGCCCATCCCCATGACCTCACTTGACCTTAGTCATCTCTTTAAGGACCTATCTCCAAATATAGTCACATTGTCAGGGCTTAAGGGGTTAAGACTTATTGGGGTTAAGACTTCCACATGGAAGTTTTGGGGGGCACAATTCAGCCCACAACAGTGGGGCTATAAGGTGTGAAAGCTGATGGGAGGTGGTGTGATGGTCCCATGCCAAGGGCAGATGCCTACAGAGGCCAGGAGACAGAAACCCGAGTGAGTGGAGCAGGCAGGGTGGGGAACGTGCTCCCTGCGGAGCTCATGCCCACTTAGGGGAAAGACAGTCCCTCTCAGCCTAGCAGCATATGTCATGGGAAAATCAGACCTGGTATGGCCAGTTTTTCTGATTTTTAAACAGAAACCAGAAGTCTGTTTTCTCATGTGAAATCTCCTGATTTTTAAATATTGGTAATGAATTCAAATTTTTTTAAAGCAGTGCACAAAATGTGTGTTAACACCTGAGGACTGGATCTGGTACAGGGCCCCCAGAGTACCACCTCTGAGACAGCCACAGGGCTCTGCAGGGGACCCAGCGGTAGCACTAGGTGCCCAGACACACAGATGCAGCCCCTTCTTGGGAAAGGGCTGCTCAAGTTCAGAGGTGTTTTTAAAAGCCGATTGTTAATGAGCTGGAAAAGAAAGAAATAAAGACCATTACGATCACTCTAAGAAAGCATTTCCAATGCATGGGTCATTTACTATTGATTATCAGAGCAAATGCTATTGTGCGTGCCTGGTGGCTGGTTTTAAACCCTCTGTATCTTTGGAGTTTTCAATTTATTTGGAAGCACTGTAATGAGCAGCACATGACAATTACTTCCTTCAGTACTCCCTGTAATCAAGATAAATTATCTTGCTGATGGGGATTTTTAGGCTGCTTAATTTTAAAACGGTTTATGATGAGGATTTTTAGGCTGGTTACTTTTAAAACTACAGATAAGAAGCAGGCTCCAAGGAGAGGAATTTGTTTGCCCTTTGATCAGAGACAATTGCATTTGTAAAGGAAATCTCCACGCCTCCCTCTCTGGAATTTGTTTGCCCCTTGTTGGGAAAACATTTACATTTCTAAGGGAAACCTCTATCTGTGAAGATGCCTCCCTCTCTGAGCCAGGAGGAAGGGGGGATGGCCTTATCTCTGAAAACTGTCTGGCAACCTCATGTAACTGACCCTCCCCCCGACAAATCCTCCTTTTATCTTTAGCCGAGGATAAAATTCAAGCAGTGACTTCTGCCATTTACTCAATCCGGTTTGATTCTTATCTAAAAGTTGTGGGACCGCCAAATGGCCAGACCAAACGGGCACTAATAAAGAGATAACTCACATACCTATGCCTTAAATTTGGCCCTAACCCTCCGTTCGCGGCAGCAGCAGAAGCTCTGACTGCCCGTGGGTCCTGTCCCCACGCACCAGCTCTGCCTGCCCATGGATCCTGTCCCCATGCCAGCGGGGGCAGCAGCAGCGGCTCTGCCTGCCCATGGGCTCTGTCCCCATGCCAGCGGGGGCAGCAGAAGCGGCAGCAGCAGAAGCTCTGACTGCCCATGGGTCCTGTCCCCATGCTACTCTATCTCTATTCTCTAAATAAAAGAGCACTACTGCCAGATCTTGAGAGTCTAAGAAATCTTTCTTTCGACTCCTCGGCTCACAGACCCCGCATCATTGCTATTGATGCAAATGGAATATGAAAATCTATAGAGTTCTCCTGAGGAGTGTAAACTCCACACCATGCTCACCAGACTTGAATTTTGAAGCAAAATCATTTTGGGGTCAATCAAAACTACATTTCCCAAAAAGTTTTATTGCCACTCAGCCTGAGTCACCTCCAGAAGTGAGGAGCAAACAGCACTGGTGAGGTGCTGCGGAGCCTGGTGTGGGCCGTGCTGCTGTCCTCAGCTACACCTTACAGAGCGCTTCACGCCCTCAGAACTGTGGGGTCGTTTGACACTCACAGGTGTCTTGTTATAAATGTATTTACATATTGTACATATTTATTTACAATTCGTTCTCCCCACTGCCGAACAACCTCTTATGAAAATTCAAAGTACAATGAATCATAGGAGTTTTTCGTAAACACAATCAACTCAGTTTGCATTATTTCCCTTTCTCCCGTGTCTCCTCCTTCTTTTCCATCAAGTGCTTGGCCTCTGAGCCAGTGTTTCTCTCGTACTTTCTCTTCTGCCAGAAAAGGTGCTACCCCGAGCACCTTTGTGTCATAGACTTTGTCCTTCTGTCCCCGAGCCCCGAGCTTTCTTCCTTTCCTCAGTTGGTGGGGACGACACAGCCTTCCTTCTGGGAATCCCCTCCAGGACAGGGTGCTTCTGCCAATCTTGGGATTCTTTTGTGCATCTAATCTCTCTTTCCCATCGTGCTATTTAATTGACTGCTCTTTGATTTAGCATCTTCATTACAAAAGCTTCTTTGTTACAGCAAGACAAGTATTAAGCGCTCTCTCAGCCATACCTTTTCAAGTCATTTCTTCCCAGCTGGAGTTCTTCTGTCCATCCTGCTTAAATGACAGAGACAGAAGGGCGGGGGGAGGGAGGGCCGAGGAGGAGAAGCCTCCAACACTCTAGCATTTTCACAGTGGCTGTCACCGGATGGAGGATTGCGGGTGAGTTATTTTATTGTCTTCTTAACGTTTTCCAGGATTTTACAAGTTGCCTGAGATATACACTTTATTCCATCTTCCCTAGAAAGCAGAGCCTGTGGCAAAGCTTAAATGCTAAAGCTTTGTTGGAGGTGTGATGGCAGGGAGGAAAGGATGAGGACAGCGAGGCAGGGACAAGGAGAAACAAAAGCCAGCGCTGCAGCCGCGAGCTGTGACAGCTCCACAGCAGACAGCTGATTGCGCAGTCACTCAGCGCCCTCCTGAGAGGCCGCGTGGAGCCGCGGCTCAGCACAGCCCACGGGACAGGCACCTCAAGGTCTGCTGACTCCATCTGCCTCTGCAGGTCAAAGTCAGCTCCGACTGCCCACACTGGCAGATCACAGGTCACGTTGATGAGGATTTTTAGGCTGCTTAATTTTAAAATGGCTTATGATGAGGATTTTTAGGCTGGTTAGTTTTAAAACTACAGATGAG
>NW_025799065.1:0-5391 GCF_021613505.1 Equus quagga
CTCATCTGTAGTTTTAAAACTAACCAGCCTAAAAATCCTCATCATAAACCATTTTAAAATTAAGCAGCCTAAAAATCCTCATCAACGTGACCTGTGATCTGCCAGTGTGGGCAGTCGGAGCTGGCTTTGACCTGCAGAGGCAGATGGAGTCAGCAGACCTTGAGGTGCCTGTCCCGTGGGCTGTGCTGAGCCGCGGCTCCACGCGGCCTCTCAGGAGGGCGCTGAGTGACTGCGCAATCAGCTGTCTGCTGTGGAGCTGTCACAGCTCGCGGCTGCAGCGCTGGCTTTTGTTTCTCCTTGTCCCTGCCTCGCTGTCCTCATCCTTTCCTCCCTGCCATCACACCTCCAACAAAGCTTTAGCATTTAAGCTTTGCCACAGGCTCTGCTTTCTAGGGAAGATGGAATAAAGTGTATATCTCAGGCTACTTGTAAAATCCTGGAAAACGTTAAGAAGACAATAAAATAACTCACCCACAATCCTCCATCCGGTGACAGCCACTGTGAAAATGCTAGAGTGTTGGAGGCTTCTCCTCCTCGGCCCTCCCTCCCCCCGCCCTTCTGTCTCTGTCATTTAAGCAGGATGGACAGAAGAACTCCAGCTGGGAAGAAATGACTTGAAAAGGTATGGCTGAGAGAGCGCTTAATACTTGTCTTGCTGTAACAAAGAAGCTTTTGTAATGAAGATGCTAAATCAAAGAGCAGTCAATTAAATAGCACCATGGGAAAGAGAGATTAGATGCACAAAAGAATCCCAAGATTGGCAGAAGCACCCTGTCCTGGAGGGGATTCCCAGAAGGAAGGCTGTGTCGTCCCCACCAACTGAGGAAAGGAAGAAAGCTCGGGGCTCGGGGACAGAAGGACAAAGGCTATGACACAAAGGTGCTCGGGGTAGCACCTTTTCTGGCAGAAGAGAAAGTATGAGAGAAACACTGGCTCAGAGGCCAAGCACTTGATGGAAAAGAAGGAGGAGACACGGGAGAAAGGGAAATAATGCAAACTGAGTTGATTGTGTTTACGAAAAACTCCTATGATTCATTGTACTTTGAATTTTCATAAGAGGTTGTTCGGCAGTGGGGAGAACGAATTGTAAATAAATATGTACAATATGTAAATACATTTATAACAAGACACCTGTGAGTGTCAAACGACCCCACAGTTCTGAGGGCATGAAGCGCTCTGTAAGGTGTAGCTGAGGACAGCAGCACGGCCCACACCAGGCTCCGCAGCACCTCACCAGTGCTGTTTGCTCCTCACTTCTGGAGGTGACTCAGGCTGAGTGGCAATAAAACTTTTTGGGAAATGTAGTTTTGATTGACCCCAAAATGATTTTGCTTCAAAATTCAAGTCTGGTGAGCATGGTGTGGAGTTTACACTCCTCAGGAGGACTCTATAGATTTTCATATTCCATTTGCATCAATAGCAATGATGCGGGGTCGGTGAGCCGAGGAGTCGAAAGAAAGATTTCTTAGACTCTCAAGATCTGGCAGTAGTGCTCTTTTATTTAGAGAATAGTGTGGAATAGCATGGGGACAGGACCCATGGGCAGTCAGAGCTTCTGCTGCTGCCGCTTCTGCTGCCCCCGCTGGCATGGGGACAGAGCCCATGGGCAGGCAGAGCCGCTGCTGCTGCCCCCGCTGGCATGGGGACAGGATCCATGGGCAGGCAGAGCTGGTGCGTGGGGACAGGACCCACGGGCAGTCAGAGCTTCTGCTGCTGCCGCGAACGGAGGGTTAGGGCCAAATTTAAGGCATAGGTATGTGAGTTATCTCTTTATTAGTGCCCCTTTGGTCTGGCCATTTGGCGGTCCCACAACTTTTAGATAAGAATCAAACCGGATTGAGTAAATGGCAGAAGTCACTGCTTGAATTTTATCCTCGGCTAAAGATAAAAGGAGGATTTGTCGGGGGGAGGGTCAGTTACATGAGGTTGCCAGACAGTTTTCAGAGATAAGGCCATCCCCCCTTCCTCCTGGCTCAGAGAGGGAGGCATCTTCACAGATAGAGGTTTCCCTTAGAAATGTAAATGTTTTCCCAACAAGGGGCAAACAAATTCCAGAGAGGGAGGCGTGGAGATTTCCTTTACAAATGCAATTGTCTCTGATCAAAGGGCAAACAAATTCCTCTCCTTGGAGCCTGCTTCTTATCTGTAGTTTTAAAAGTAACCAGCCTAAAAATCCTCATCATAAACCGTTTTAAAATTAAGCAGCCTAAAAATCCCCATCAGCAAGATAATTTATCTTGATTACAGGGAGTACTGAAGGAAGTAATTGTCATGTGCTGCTCATTACAGTGCTTCCAAATAAATTGAAAACTCCAAAGATACAGAGGGTTTAAAACCAGCCACCAGGCACGCACAATAGCATTTGCTCTGATAATCAATAGTAAATGACCCATGCATTGGAAATGCTTTCTTAGAGTGATCGTAATGGTCTTTATTTCTTTCTTTTCCAGCTCATTAACAATCGGCTTTTAAAAACACCTGTGAACTTGAGCAGCCCTTTCCCAAGAAGGGGCTGCATCTGTGTGTCTGGGCACCTAGTGCTACCGCTGGGTCCCCTGCAGAGCCCTGTGGCTGTCTCAGAGGTGGTACTCTGGGGGCCCTGTACCAGATCCAGTCCTCAGGTGTTAACACACATTTTGTGCACTGCTTTAAAAAAATTTGAATTCATTACCAATATTTAAAAATCAGGAGATTTCACATGAGAAAACAGACTTCTGGTTTCTGTTTAAAAATCAGAAAAACTGGCCATACCAGGTCTGATTTTCCCATGACAGATGCTGCTAGGCTGAGAGGGACTGTCTTTCCCCTAAGTGGGCATGAGCTCCGCAGGGAGCACGTTCCCCACCCTGCCTGCTCCACTCACTCGGGTTTCTGTCTCCTGGCCTCTGTAGGCATCTGCCCTTGGCATGGGACCATCACACCACCTCCCATCAGCTTTCACACCTTATAGCCCCACTGTTGTGGGCTGAATTGTGCCCCCCAAAACTTCCATGTGGAAGTCTTAACCCCAATAAGTCTTAACCCCTTAAGCCCTGACAATGTGACTATATTTGGAGATAGGTCCTTAAAGAGATGACTAAGGTCAAGTGAGGTCATGGGGATGGGCCCTAATCCAATGGGACTGTGTCCTTATAAGAAGAGGAGATTAGGTCACAGACAAGCACAGAGGGAGGACCCTGTGAAGACAGAGGGAGAAGACAGCCGCTTGCCAGCCAAGGAGGGAGGCCTCAGAAGAGACCCACCCTGCCGACACCTTGATCTCAGACTTCCAGCCTCCAAGACTGTGAGGAATAAATGTCCGTGTGTTCAGTCTGTGGTGGCGTGTTATGGCAGCCCCAGCAAAGTAACCAGCACTCTCCACTGTGCTCAGGAGAGTGAAGGCTCCTCCTCAGGGCCGATTTTCCTAAGAAGCAGGGAGTTGTAACAAGCCATCGCCATTGTTGTCCTCCTCATCCTCGTCCTACCATCTCCTCCTCACCTGTGTTTGACCTTTGCCAAGCTCTTTGACATACTTTTTGTCAGAATATCCACTAAACATGCCCATTTCTTTAGACAGGAAGGCTGAGGCCCCAGGAACTGGCGGCTGCCCCAGGCGCTGGCGCTCGCAGCAGCAGCTTCCTGCAGGCCTGCCGCCTGCCTCCTGCCTCCGCCTGAGGTTGGGAGAAGAGGCCAGAGCCAGGTTTTGGCATTTCAGATGGCTCTAGCCTGTTGCTCCATGCCTTGGAGCCCCAAAAACTGGGGACATGGTCAGGAAATCTCGCCTTCTGACAGGGATGCCTCCAGGAAACTGTGCGGAGTGGCTGAGGGAAGCCCTCTGTGGGGCAGTGAGACTTATTTGCAAAGGAAACAAGGTATTTGCCAAGTCTGCTGCAAGGCAGCCGTGGTGCCGGCCTGCCTGGGCGTGTGTTCTGGAATGTGTCTGGGAGTGGCTCTGAGCGTGGATGCAGACATCAGACAGGGGCGCTGGTAGAAAGGGGTGCCCAGAGTCCTGATCCCCAGATCCTCACCCAGCCTTGACCCAGGCTGCATCTGCCTCTGCCAGGAGGCCCGGGCTGAGATGGACAGACATCAGAGCAGCCCGCTGTGTGCCCCTTCCCTCAGCCACTCCTGGGCCTGACGACTCCGGCTTCTCTGGGCCCTGCGTCTCACTCCGTCCATGAGGAGTGGAGAGCCGGGCAGTGTCCTGGTCATTCTGACTTAGCATTCACGCACTCTCTGGTTGTTGGTCACCTCTTGTGCCCACCTCACAACCTCTCAGCCTCGCCAGACTCCAGCCACAGCCCAGACAGACTCTTTTATGGGCTTCTCCTGCTTCACATGGGCAGTACCCCCCCTCAGACATGCACCCCTTTCTGAAGGCTTTGCAGAGACGGGGTTCTGTTATCAGGGGTGCTAGGAGACACCTGTGGCTGCCCCACGATCTGCCCAGCCACCCTTGGTCCCCCATTACTCCTTGCATCTCCGTTTTCAGGCCCCTTTGCTTTGGGCTCCCTCCAGGTCTCTGACTCATTTCATTCAGAGGGCTCTCTGTCCCCCACTCCTCTGCCTGCCAGAGACTCATTTATATGACCGTTTTATCATCAATCATTCTATTATTGTATCGTTTATATGGTCTCCTGAAGACCGGCCCATCCTTTCAGCCCACCTTGTGGTAGCCAAGAACGACGAGATGCCTAGACATTTCAAATCTTTCCGTGCCTTCCTCCTCTCCAGTTTTGGGGAGGCGAAGAAGGCAGCTTAGAGATTTGATTCGGTATGTCATAAGAGGTATGCCACTTTTCCCCTTCACTCTCTAACCTCAGAAATCTTTAAACAACAGGTTGTAATTGTGTTAAAACTCACTCAGTTTCGCTTAACCTCAAGTAAATTTCACCAAGTGCCTCCTCCTTACCAGGTTTCATGCCCAGCAAGTCACAGTGAAGTAACTGAAAGTTACAGACAGCGCTGTAACGCTAACAACACTGGTGTGTGCCAAGCGCTCCGGAAGCACGGAGGAGGGAGGAAGGCTGGGGGCTGTGGAGGTGTCAGCTTGTCAGCTTAGTCCTGTCCTGGGAAGCTACCCCCTTGCCTTGGCCCTCCCCATCTCCGGGAGACTCAACAGGAGTTAGTGTCACCTCATCTCCCTCCCTCCCTCCTGTCACTGTGTTTTCTGGAAGAGAGGCTGTGAGGTCTCTGCCACGCACAGCAGGCTGGCATTGGGCTCCACTTTTCCTGCTTTGTCATCCCCTGATGCTGGGGTTCCATTTTCGGGAGCCCGTGGTGGAGGTAAGTGAAGCGGGGAGAAATACTCATTTTCATTGTTTGAGGAGAGACTGTTTCTCATCCTTCGGGAGGTCGGCTGCTGTTGGAGCCTCTTGGCCTTTCTGCTTAGAAAACAGCTCCTCTGTGTGC
>NW_025799066.1:0-5391 GCF_021613505.1 Equus quagga
GCACACAGAGGAGCTGTTTTCTAAGCAGAAAGGCCAAGAGGCTCCAACAGCAGCCGACCTCCCGAAGGATGAGAAACAGTCTCTCCTCAAACAATGAAAATGAGTATTTCTCCCCGCTTCACTTACCTCCACCACGGGCTCCCGAAAATGGAACCCCAGCATCAGGGGATGACAAAGCAGGAAAAGTGGAGCCCAATGCCAGCCTGCTGTGCGTGGCAGAGACCTCACAGCCTCTCTTCCAGAAAACACAGTGACAGGAGGGAGGGAGGGAGATGAGGTGACACTAACTCCTGTTGAGTCTCCCGGAGATGGGGAGGGCCAAGGCAAGGGGGTAGCTTCCCAGGACAGGACTAAGCTGACAAGCTGACACCTCCACAGCCCCCAGCCTTCCTCCCTCCTCCGTGCTTCCGGAGCGCTTGGCACACACCAGTGTTGTTAGCGTTACAGCGCTGTCTGTAACTTTCAGTTACTTCACTGTGACTTGCTGGGCATGAAACCTGGTAAGGAGGAGGCACTTGGTGAAATTTACTTGAGGTTAAGCGAAACTGAGTGAGTTTTAACACAATTACAACCTGTTGTTTAAAGATTTCTGAGGTTAGAGAGTGAAGGGGAAAAGTGGCATACCTCTTATGACATACCGAATCAAATCTCTAAGCTGCCTTCTTCGCCTCCCCAAAACTGGAGAGGAGGAAGGCACGGAAAGATTTGAAATGTCTAGGCATCTCGTCGTTCTTGGCTACCACAAGGTGGGCTGAAAGAATGGGCCGGTCTTCAGGAGACCATATAAACGATACAATAATAGAATGATTGATGATAAAACGGTCATATAAATGAGTCTCTGGCAGGCAGAGGAGTGGGGGACAGAGAGCCCTCTGAATGAAATGAGTCAGAGACCTGGAGGGAGCCCAAAGCAAAGGGGCCTGAAAACGGAGATGCAAGGAGTAATGGGGGACCAAGGGTGGCTGGGCAGATCGTGGGGCAGCCACAGGTGTCTCCTAGCACCCCTGATAACAGAACCCCGTCTCTGCAAAGCCTTCAGAAAGGGGTGCATGTCTGAGGGGGGGTACTGCCCATGTGAAGCAGGAGAAGCCCATAAAAGAGTCTGTCTGGGCTGTGGCTGGAGTCTGGCGAGGCTGAGAGGTTGTGAGGTGGGCACAAGAGGTGACCAACAACCAGAGAGTGCGTGAATGCTAAGTCAGAATGACCAGGACACTGCCCGGCTCTCCACTCCTCATGGACGGAGTGAGACGCAGGGCCCAGAGAAGCCGGAGTCGTCAGGCCCAGGAGTGGCTGAGGGAAGGGGCACACAGCGGGCTGCTCTGATGTCTGTCCATCTCAGCCCGGGCCTCCTGGCAGAGGCAGATGCAGCCTGGGTCAAGGCTGGGTGAGGATCTGGGGATCAGGACTCTGGGCACCCCTTTCTACCAGCGCCCCTGTCTGATGTCTGCATCCACGCTCAGAGCCACTCCCAGACACATTCCAGAACACACGCCCAGGCAGGCCGGCACCACGGCTGCCTTGCAGCAGACTTGGCAAATACCTTGTTTCCTTTGCAAATAAGTCTCACTGCCCCACAGAGGGCTTCCCTCAGCCACTCCGCACAGTTTCCTGGAGGCATCCCTGTCAGAAGGCGAGATTTCCTGACCATGTCCCCAGTTTTTGGGGCTCCAAGGCATGGAGCAACAGGCTAGAGCCATCTGAAATGCCAAAACCTGGCTCTGGCCTCTTCTCCCAACCTCAGGCGGAGGCAGGAGGCAGGCGGCAGGCCTGCAGGAAGCTGCTGCTGCGAGCGCCAGTGCCTGGGGCAGCCGCCAGTTCCTGGGGCCTCAGCCTTCCTGTCTAAAGAAATGGGCATGTTTAGTGGATATTCTGACAAAAAGTATGTCAAAGAGCTTGGCAAAGGTCAAACACAGGTGAGGAGGAGATGGTAGGACGAGGATGAGGAGGACAACAATGGCGATGGCTTGTTACAACTCCCTGCTTCTTAGGAAAATCGGCCCTGAGGAGGAGCCTTCACTCTCCTGAGCACAGTGGAGAGTGCTGGTTACTTTGCTGGGGCTGCCATAACACGCCACCACAGACTGAACACACGGACATTTATTCCTCACAGTCTTGGAGGCTGGAAGTCTGAGATCAAGGTGTCGGCAGGGTGGGTCTCTTCTGAGGCCTCCCTCCTTGGCTGGCAAGCGGCTGTCTTCTCCCTCTGTCTTCACAGGGTCCTCCCTCTGTGCTTGTCTGTGACCTAATCTCCTCTTCTTATAAGGACACAGTCCCATTGGATTAGGGCCCATCCCCATGACCTCACTTGACCTTAGTCATCTCTTTAAGGACCTATCTCCAAATATAGTCACATTGTCAGGGCTTAAGGGGTTAAGACTTATTGGGGTTAAGACTTCCACATGGAAGTTTTGGGGGGCACAATTCAGCCCACAACAGTGGGGCTATAAGGTGTGAAAGCTGATGGGAGGTGGTGTGATGGTCCCATGCCAAGGGCAGATGCCTACAGAGGCCAGGAGACAGAAACCCGAGTGAGTGGAGCAGGCAGGGTGGGGAACGTGCTCCCTGCGGAGCTCATGCCCACTTAGGGGAAAGACAGTCCCTCTCAGCCTAGCAGCATCTGTCATGGGAAAATCAGACCTGGTATGGCCAGTTTTTCTGATTTTTAAACAGAAACCAGAAGTCTGTTTTCTCATGTGAAATCTCCTGATTTTTAAATATTGGTAATGAATTCAAATTTTTTTAAAGCAGTGCACAAAATGTGTGTTAACACCTGAGGACTGGATCTGGTACAGGGCCCCCAGAGTACCACCTCTGAGACAGCCACAGGGCTCTGCAGGGGACCCAGCGGTAGCACTAGGTGCCCAGACACACAGATGCAGCCCCTTCTTGGGAAAGGGCTGCTCAAGTTCACAGGTGTTTTTAAAAGCCGATTGTTAATGAGCTGGAAAAGAAAGAAATAAAGACCATTACGATCACTCTAAGAAAGCATTTCCAATGCATGGGTCATTTACTATTGATTATCAGAGCAAATGCTATTGTGCGTGCCTGGTGGCTGGTTTTAAACCCTCTGTATCTTTGGAGTTTTCAATTTATTTGGAAGCACTGTAATGAGCAGCACATGACAATTACTTCCTTCAGTACTCCCTGTAATCAAGATAAATTATCTTGCTGATGGGGATTTTTAGGCTGCTTAATTTTAAAACGGTTTATGATGAGGATTTTTAGGCTGGTTACTTTTAAAACTACAGATAAGAAGCAGGCTCCAAGGAGAGGAATTTGTTTGCCCTTTGATCAGAGACAATTGCATTTGTAAAGGAAATCTCCACGCCTCCCTCTCTGGAATTTGTTTGCCCCTTGTTGGGAAAACATTTACATTTCTAAGGGAAACCTCTATCTGTGAAGATGCCTCCCTCTCTGAGCCAGGAGGAAGGGGGGATGGCCTTATCTCTGAAAACTGTCTGGCAACCTCATGTAACTGACCCTCCCCCCGACAAATCCTCCTTTTATCTTTAGCCGAGGATAAAATTCAAGCAGTGACTTCTGCCATTTACTCAATCCGGTTTGATTCTTATCTAAAAGTTGTGGGACCGCCAAATGGCCAGACCAAAGGGGCACTAATAAAGAGATAACTCACATACCTATGCCTTAAATTTGGCCCTAACCCTCCGTTCGCGGCAGCAGCAGAAGCTCTGACTGCCCGTGGGTCCTGTCCCCACGCACCAGCTCTGCCTGCCCATGGATCCTGTCCCCATGCCAGCGGGGGCAGCAGCAGCGGCTCTGCCTGCCCATGGGCTCTGTCCCCATGCCAGCGGGGGCAGCAGAAGCGGCAGCAGCAGAAGCTCTGACTGCCCATGGGTCCTGTCCCCATGCTATTCCACACTATTCTCTAAATAAAAGAGCACTACTGCCAGATCTTGAGAGTCTAAGAAATCTTTCTTTCGACTCCTCGGCTCACCGACCCCGCATCATTGCTATTGATGCAAATGGAATATGAAAATCTATAGAGTCCTCCTGAGGAGTGTAAACTCCACACCATGCTCACCAGACTTGAATTTTGAAGCAAAATCATTTTGGGGTCAATCAAAACTACATTTCCCAAAAAGTTTTATTGCCACTCAGCCTGAGTCACCTCCAGAAGTGAGGAGCAAACAGCACTGGTGAGGTGCTGCGGAGCCTGGTGTGGGCCGTGCTGCTGTCCTCAGCTACACCTTACAGAGCGCTTCATGCCCTCAGAACTGTGGGGTCGTTTGACACTCACAGGTGTCTTGTTATAAATGTATTTACATATTGTACATATTTATTTACAATTCGTTCTCCCCACTGCCGAACAACCTCTTATGAAAATTCAAAGTACAATGAATCATAGGAGTTTTTCGTAAACACAATCAACTCAGTTTGCATTATTTCCCTTTCTCCCGTGTCTCCTCCTTCTTTTCCATCAAGTGCTTGGCCTCTGAGCCAGTGTTTCTCTCATACTTTCTCTTCTGCCAGAAAAGGTGCTACCCCGAGCACCTTTGTGTCATAGCCTTTGTCCTTCTGTCCCCGAGCCCCGAGCTTTCTTCCTTTCCTCAGTTGGTGGGGACGACACAGCCTTCCTTCTGGGAATCCCCTCCAGGACAGGGTGCTTCTGCCAATCTTGGGATTCTTTTGTGCATCTAATCTCTCTTTCCCATGGTGCTATTTAATTGACTGCTCTTTGATTTAGCATCTTCATTACAAAAGCTTCTTTGTTACAGCAAGACAAGTATTAAGCGCTCTCTCAGCCATACCTTTTCAAGTCATTTCTTCCCAGCTGGAGTTCTTCTGTCCATCCTGCTTAAATGACAGAGACAGAAGGGCGGGGGGAGGGAGGGCCGAGGAGGAGAAGCCTCCAACACTCTAGCATTTTCACAGTGGCTGTCACCGGATGGAGGATTGTGGGTGAGTTATTTTATTGTCTTCTTAACGTTTTCCAGGATTTTACAAGTAGCCTGAGATATACACTTTATTCCATCTTCCCTAGAAAGCAGAGCCTGTGGCAAAGCTTAAATGCTAAAGCTTTGTTGGAGGTGTGATGGCAGGGAGGAAAGGATGAGGACAGCGAGGCAGGGACAAGGAGAAACAAAAGCCAGCGCTGCAGCCGCGAGCTGTGACAGCTCCACAGCAGACAGCTGATTGCGCAGTCACTCAGCGCCCTCCTGAGAGGCCGCGTGGAGCCGCGGCTCAGCACAGCCCACGGGACAGGCACCTCAAGGTCTGCTGACTCCATCTGCCTCTGCAGGTCAAAGCCAGCTCCGACTGCCCACACTGGCAGATCACAGGTCACGTTGATGAGGATTTTTAGGCTGCTTAATTTTAAAATGGTTTATGATGAGGATTTTTAGGCTGGTTAGTTTTAAAACTACAGATGAG
>NW_025799067.1:0-5437 GCF_021613505.1 Equus quagga
GGTTGTTTGCAGGGATAGTGCAGGGTTAAGGCAAGGGCAAGGAGAAGGAATGTCCACTAGAACCTGGAGAGAGAGCTGTGAGGGGCCACCCCTCAGGACACAACCACTGCCAGCTGTGGCCAGCCCTGGACAATAAATTCCCCAACCCCTCCTGTTCCCTCCTCCAGTCTCCTACTGGTGCTTCCCATTGGCCAAAACCAACCAAAAGCTAGAGCACAGGAAACCCCTTTCATGAAATCTTTCCAGGTCAGCTTCCTGAGACCCCAGCAGAATGAAGAGCAGAAAGTGGATCAGTTGTGAGAGGCAAACAGAGACGATCCATTAGCCCCATCCATGTCAAGATGGGAAGGGGCAATAATGGTTCACTGTGTCACTCGTCCCAGGTGCCATATGCAATTCAAGGGGTGGTGAGACTCTCACTCCTTCAGCCCTTAAAGCTTTCCCACCCATTTTCTAATTCAATGCTCACTGGTGTCTGCTTGTGCAGAGGAAGAGCCTCAGGCTTGGCACTGCAAAGGGACGGACATGGATCAGGCTGACCTCTGGCCTCAGGGAGCTCATGGAATCAGGTGAATAAAAAAGCCATGGCATAGGGGCTGGCCTGGTGGTCCAGCAGTTAAGTGCACACGTTCCGCTTTGGAGGCCCGGGTTTCGCTGGTTCGGATTCCGGGTGCGGACACGGCACTGCTTGGCATGCCATGCTGTGGTAGGCGTCCCACATATAAAGTAGAGGAAGATGGGCATGAATGTCAGCTCAGGGCCAGGCTTCCTCAGCAAAAAGAGGAGGATTGGCAGCAGTTAGCTCAGTGCTAATCTTCCTCAAAAAAAAAAAAAACCCTGCTAGAACTAATAAATTCAGCAAAAAAGAAAAAAAGCCATGGCATAGAAGACTGTGGCATAAAACATGAGGTGAAGGGTGCAAAAGGAAAGAGTTGGCTGAGTGCTCTGGGGGAAACGAGAAAGAAACAAAGCAGATCCTGGCATCTGAGAACTGGTCTGTCATTCATAGCTAGACCATGTTAGTCTCCTGTTGGATGTGAACAATCTCACAGGACACCAGCATCAGACAAAGTCACTCTGAGATGATAAAATTAGACAAAAACAGGGTCGATGTGCAGCCCACACAACACCTAACACGCCCCTCTCTTGGCTGAGACGAGTGACTGCTACTTCTTAGCAGTCACAAAGCGAGCGTTGCCCCAGCTCCAGTCTGCCCTCCCTATCAATAAGAATTATTAAGATGCCCGATCCTAAAAGTGTTCCTGCTTTCTGACAGCACCCAATCCAGAACATCCACTTCCTTATGTCCTTCCCCAAAACTGCCCAACCAAAGGCCGGACTCTAATATGCTCTTACTGTGACACCCCTTTTCCATGGTGGGCATTGTTCCTCACTGAATCAAGTAAGAAACCCAGCTTGTCAGACACACGTGTGTTCCCCCGTGGCTTCTGACTGGAGAACATGCCGCTAAGGAGGGGAAACATATTCCGTAGCGAGGATCTGGGGCAGGTTCCTGGAAGGCTGGGGCCCGGGGCTGTGCGGAAGTGAAGGCCCTCCACTTCTGGACAGTGGGGGATCCAAGCAAAGCCCCTGAGGGCGAAGGTCTCTGGCCTGTTTCTACACAGGAAGCAGAGGCTTGGCCAGAGCACCAGAGAGAAGAGGACGGGGACTTTGGAGAGTGAGACTTTACTCCTGGAAGAGAAAAAACAAAAGCGCACTTAAAAAATGCCCATCTAGTAGGTCTAGGTAGGATGAATCGAAGGGAGAGAAATACTGGAACCAGGAAGCCCAGTGAGGAGGAGGCTGTGATAAAGCGGTGCACTGGGCGCCCAGGGGCCACTCCAGGCCCCCACTGAGAGCTCAGAGCCCCTCCTCTGTCTCGCTTCTCTGTACTCAACACATTCTGTGGCAGCAAAGGTGAAAACTGGGAGCAACAAAGTGCTCAGACCTGTCGGTGAGCCGGAGTGGGATCTACAGACCTCCTCGCCTGCAGCCAAAAGCACTTGAAGGAAAGCATTTGGAAGCAGGTGAGAGAGCTCCTCTAAAGAAGCATTACACACAGATGTCTGAAGAGGAAATTAATCCAGAGTTTGTGGATTAAATTCTCCTTGAGTCATACGAGACGTATTTAACTAATGGAAAAGACTTGGGTAGAATGCATTTGGTTTCACAAGGGGAAAACGTTTGAGGGGGGGACTTGTTCAAACATATTTCCTTGGTGTTTCCCCCAAAGGACCTGGAATACAAAGGGGAGCATAAATGCCAGCCCAATGCAAGTGGCAACCAGTTTCTGGTTCGTAGTGCTTTATTTAACAATATCCAGTTCATTTCATTTGGGAGAAAAACTTTTAATTCCAATAGGTACCTAATCAGCCCTCCACAGTCCCTCTGAATAACCTAATTAGCACTTAGAAAAGGGGCCCAAACTAGAGCTACAATAAGCTAAATAATAATTTGGGTATTTGCATTACTTCAAAGTAAAGCCCTTCCCTGTCCCTGGTTGGTGAGGGAGTCTGCTGGTCTCTGGAGTGCTGCACGCCACGCGTGACTGTCAGAGCGTCACAGCTCACCGGACCCACACCCGAGGAAGAACGGGCTGTCGCAGGCTCTCTGCCACATCTTCATGTGGAATTATTCAGCAGCTAGACTTTATTTCACTTCTGTTGGGCCCGTAAACATACATATTTATCAAAACCCTTTGCAATTCTGACACCATATACTTTAAGACACTATCCTATTTGTGGGTAATCAGCATTTCATGAATATTAGATTTCTGCCTTAATTTCACTGGCATGTCTTTTTTCTTAGCAGGGAAAGATCAGGACTCAATCATGTGCATGCTGCTAAGAAGAAGACAAATTCCCGCCCTAGTCAAGAAGACACTGTGACGGAGACGGAGCACTGGGCCTGCATGCCCACTCCTCTCCCTGGCTCTCTTCTGGGTTCTCTCCCCCTGCTGTCACCACTCCACCCAGCCTCCCTGTCTCATTGCCCAGAGATAGCTAGCTGACTCAGTCACTGAGCAGCAGCAAGGAATTGTCAGAGGCAATGTGAATCAAAAGAACTCAGAAATAAACCATGAGCAGGTCGCCAGGGGATGGCTGAGTCCGGCACTGAGATCCCGAGCGGAGACAGAGCTCGCTGCTCCAGCAGACTCAGCCTCACATCACAGTCCGGCCCCAGCTCCTCAAGAAACCAAACCTCGCAAGAGATGGGTCTAACGGTGAGACAGCCCACGGGATGGTTTTGACGGTGATGGGCAGAGTGCTCAAAACTCTTCCCCTAGACCAGCCACTTTGAAGCCAGAAAGAGGGGGACAGAATAAAAAATAAAGGAATATCTAGTAAGTTAAACATCTGGAGCCTGGGAGGCAGTGTCCTGGCTTGGGGGCTGGGCTGGGCCCCGACACATCTGTGAGGCCTCACCGCCAGCCCCCCAACCTTCTACCCGGCCAGCTAGCCTTTAATTCATTCAGCTATCACTGAATGCATACGTACCAGGTGCCAGGCGTGGGGCCAAGCACCGAAGGTACAGAAACAAACGAGGCAGCGTCCCAGCCCTTCATTCATTCGCTCACTCATTCATCCCTTCTCCAGCTGTTGACTGGTCTCTTGCTAGGTCACACATATTGCCAGTGCTGGGTTTATATCAAAGAGCAAACCAGATGTGGTCACTATCCCATGGAGCTTAGGGTCTTCATGGACAGTATAAGTTTATTTGTGTGTTTGTTGGTTTGATGATCAACTGTAACTTGTGATAAGTACTACAGAAGCAAGGCACTGAGTTCTGTAGCAAGAAAAACAGGAAAGATCAAATCCAGCCTGGGACGTTAGGGAAGGCTGCTCTGAGGAAGCGAAGTGAGATGTGGGAGGAGTGAGGAGGCCAAGGGCTGCAGGGGTCTTCCGGGCAGCAGGGGCATCAAGTGTGGGGATCCTGGCTTAGGAAGAGTTTGACGGAGTCAAAGAGGCACTGCCAGAGGCTAGGGGGCTGGGGCACAGTGAGCCGGGGAGAGGGCAGCAAGTGATGGGGTGGGAAGGCAGGGAGGCGGACCGGGAGCTTAACTTGGGGAACAAAGACCCCCACCAAGGGGTCCATGGGTAGAATCCAGTGAGTTTGTGAACAAGGGTGAGGAAAGGACTCTTTTGTGTTCACTAACCTCTAACTGAAATTTAGGATTTCCTTAATAGTAGAGACTGCAACTTGGTCATCCACACACACCCCAGAGGGTTCCACATCCCCTCACAGAGTGGCGGACATCAGGCTGTGTCATTGACACCGAGCACTACTTTGAAACTGTGATTCCTGTCAGACCCACTGCTACAGCCTGTTCTTTAAGACAGTAACAGAGAAGCATATCTGTTACATTGCATTTTACTATGTTGATAATGATATTTCAAAGTAATTTATTTTCTTTGTAGATCCTGTGTGTATTACTTCGTGCATTTAAAAGAGTTGTTCAGGGGCTGGCCCCATGGCCGAGTGGTTAAGTTCGCGCGCTCCGGGCAGGCGACCCAGTGTTTCGTTGGTTCGAATCCTGGGCGCGGACATGGCACTGCTCATCAAACCACGCTGAGGCAGCGTCCCACATGCCACAACTAGAAGGACCCACAACAAAGAATATACAACTATGTACTGGAGGGCTTTGGGGAGAAAAAGGAAAAAGAAAATCTTTAAAAAAAAAGTCAATTAAAAAAAAGTACTCATTTAAAAAAAAAAAAGAGTCATTCAGAGAAGGGGTCCACTAACTTCACGCAAAGAGGTCCATGGTACAACAGAGTTAAGGACCCCTGGTCTAGCTAAATCTCCCTCAAGGACTTTGCAATCCAGAGAGGAAGGCAGCAGGAGCCAGAATGAACTGGATGATGAAAGCGCTAGTCCCAGGAGCTCTGGGAAGACAGAAGCAGCAAATCATTCATGTTTACTTCCCCTCTCTGTATTGTGCATCTGCTCGCTCTCTCTCTCTGATTGTTCTCACTGTCTCTCCCCTTCTGTCCCTCTCTCTTGGCCCCTCCTTCTTCCTCCCATCTCAGTTCATGTCTGCATTATTCCTCTTCACTTATTCTATCATCTTTGACTTCAAGCCTGTCCAAGAGCCCGGAACGTCAGGACCCAAATGGGAGCACACAAGCCTGCTAGTTGAGTCTTCTCTCTCCCCTGTTTGATGGTGGATAAGCAGAGGCTCAGCGGGCGCGGAGGCTACACACAGAGTCTCAAGATGCATCAAGCACAACCCTATTGCTAGCCTGGCACTTCTGCCCCGTGCCCCCGAGGGGCTCTTAGGTACCAGACACTGATGAGAAGGTCTCACAACACAGCCAAGGCCTCAGAGGTGGAGCTCGGAGGGCCTTTCCTCCCACCAGTGGCCTTGCCTTCAGCAGTGTCCACGGGAGGGTTGAACATCGTCTTCCTCATCAGACTCCCCACATTGCACACAGAG
>NW_025799068.1:0-5436 GCF_021613505.1 Equus quagga
CTCTGTGTGCAATGTGGGGAGTCTGATGAGGAAGACGATGTTCAACCCTCCCGTGGACACTGCTGAAGGCAAGGCCACTGGTGGGAGGAAAGGCCCTCCGAGCTCCACCTCTGAGGCCTTGGCTGTGTTGTGAGACCTTCTCATCAGTGTCTGGTACCTAAGAGCCCCTCGGGGGCACGGGGCAGAAGTGCCAGGCTAGCAATAGGGTTGCGCTTGATGCATCTTGAGACTCTGTGTGTAGCATCCGCGCCCGCTGAGCCTCTGCTTATCCACCATCAAACAGGGGAGAGAGAAGACTCAACTAGCAGGCTTGTGTGCTCCCATTTGGGTCCTGACGTTCCAGGCTCTTGGACAGGCTTGAAGTCAAAGATGATAGAATAAGTGAAGAGGAATAATGCAGACATGAACTGAGATGGGAGGAAGAAGGAGGGGCCAAGAGAGAGGGACAGAAGGGGAGAGACAGTGAGAACAATCAGAGAGAGAGAGCGAGCAGATGCACAATACAGAGAGGGGAAGTAAACATGAATGATTTGCTGCTTCTGTCTTCCCAGAGCTCCTGGGACTAGCGCTTTCATCATCCATTCATTCTGGCTCCTGCTGCCTTCCTCTCTGGATTGCAAAGTCCTTGAGGGAGATTTAGCTAGACCAGAGGTCCTTAACTCTGTTGTACCATGGACCTCTTTGCGTGAAGTTAGTGGACCCCTTCTCTGAATGACTCTTTTTTTTTTTTAAATGAGTACTTTTTTTTAATTGACTTTTTTTTTAAAGATTTTCTTTTTCCTTTTTCTCCCCAAAGCCCTCCAGTACATAGTTGTATATTCTTTGTTGTGGGTCCTTCTAGTTGTGGCATGTGGGACGCTGCCTCAGCGTGGTTTGATGAGCAGTGCCATGTCCGCGCCCAGGATTCGAACCAACGAAACACTGGGTCGCCTGCCCGGAGCGCGCGAACTTAACCACTCGGCCATGGGGCCAGCCCCTGAACAACTCTTTTAAATGCACGAAGTAATACACACAGGATCTACAAAGAAAATAAATTACTTTGAAATATCATTACCAACATAGTAAAATGCAATGTAACAGATATGCTTCTCTGTTACTGTCTTAAAGAACAGGCTGTAGCAGTGGGTCTGACAGGAATCACAGTTTCAAAGTAGTGCTCGGTGTCAATGACACAGCCTGATGTCCGCCACTCTGTGAGGGGATGTGGAACACTCTGGGGTGTGTGTGGATGACCAAGTTGCAGTCTCTACTATTAAGGAAATCCTAAATTTTAGTTAGAGGTTAGTGAACACAAAAGAGTCCTTTCCTCACCCTTGTTCACAAACTCACTGGATTCTACCCATGGACCCCTTGGTGGGGGTCTTTGTTCCCCAAGTTAAGCTCCCGGTCCGCCTCCCTGCCTTCCCACCCCATCACTTGCTGCCCTCTCCCCGGCTCACTGTGCCCCAGCCCCCTAGCCTCTGGCAGTGCCTCTTTGACTCCGTCAAACTCTTCCTAAGCCAGGATCCCCACACTTGATGCCCCTGCTGCCCGGAAGACCCCTGCAGCCCTTGGCCTCCTCACTCCTCCCACATCTCACTTCGCTTCCTCAGAGCAGCCTTCCCTAACGTCCCAGGCTGGATTTGATCTTTCCTGTTTTTCTTGCTACAGAACTCAGTGCCTTGCTTCTGTAGTACTTATCACAAGTTACAGTTGATCATCAAACCAACAAACACACAAATAAACTTATACTGTCCATGAAGACCCTAAGCTCCATGGGATAGTGACCACATCTGGTTTGCTCTTTGATATAAACCCAGCACTGGCAATATGTGTGACCTAGCAAGAGACCAGTCAACAGCTGGAGAAGGGATGAATGAGTGAGCGAATGAATGAAGGGCTGGGACGCTGCCTCGTTTGTTTCTGTACCTTCGGTGCTTGGCCCCACGCCTGGCACCTGGTACGTATGCATTCAGTGATAGCTGAATGAATTAAAGGCTAGCTGGCCGGGTAGAAAGTTGGGGGGCTGGCGGTGAGGCCTCACAGATGTGTCGGGGCCCAGCCCAGCCCCCAAGCCAGGACACTGCCTCCCAGGCTCCAGATGTTTAACTTACTAGATATTCCTTTATTTTTTATTCTGTCCCCCTCTTTCTGGCTTCAAAGTGGCTGGTCTAGGGGAAGAGTTTTGAGCACTCTGCCCATCACCGTCAAAACCATCCCGTGGGCTGTCTCACCGTTAGACCCATGTCTTGCGAGGTTTGGTTTCTTGAGGAGCTGGGGCCGGACTGTGATGTGAGGCTGAGTCTGCTGGAGCAGCGAGCTCTGTCTCCGCTCGGGATCTCAGTGCCGGACTCAGCCATACCCTGGCGACCTGCTCATGGTTTATTTCTGAGTTCTTTTGATTCACATTGCCTCTGACAATTCCTTGCTGCTGCTCAGTGACTGAGTCAGCTAGCTATCTCTGGGCAATGAGACAGGGAGGCTGGGTGGAGTGGTGACAGCAGGGGGAGAGAACCCAGAAGAGAGCCAGGGAGAGGAGTGGGCATGCAGGCCCAGTGCTCCGTCTCCGTCACAGTGTCTTCTTGACTAGGGCGGGAGTTTGTCTTCTTCTTAGCAGCATGCACATGATTGAGTCCTGATCTTTCCCTGCTAAGAAAAAAGACATGCCAGTGAAATTAAGGCAGAAATCTAATATTCATGAAATGCTGATTACCCACAAATAGGATAGTGTCTTAAAGTATATGGTGTCAGAATTGCAAAGGGTTTTGATAAATATGTATGTTTACGGGCCCAGCAGAAGTGAAATAAAGTCTAGCTGCTGAATAATTCCACATGAAGATGTGGCAGAGAGCCTGCGACAGCCCGTTCTTCCTCGGGTGTGGGTCCGGTGAGCTGTGACGCTCTGACAGTCACGCGTGGCGTGCAGCACTCCAGAGACCAGCAGACTCCCTCACCAGCCAGGGACAGGGAAGGGCTTTACTTTGAAGTAATGCAAATACCCAAATTATTATTTAGCTTATTGTAGCTCTAGTTTGGGCCCCTTTTCTAAGTGCTAATTAGGTTATTCAGAGGGACTGTGGAGGGCTGATTAGGTACCTATTGGAATTAAAAGTTTTTCTCCCAAATGAAATGAACTGGATATTGTTAAGTAAAGCACTACGAACCAGAAACTGGTTGCCACTTGCATTGGGCTGGCATTTATGCTCCCCTTTGTATTCCAGGTCCTTTGGGGGAAACACCAAGGAAATACGTTTGAACAAGTCCCCCCCTCAAACGTTTTCCCCTTGTGAAACCAAATGCATTCTACCCAAGTCTTTTCCATTAATTAAATACGTCTCGTGTGACTCAAGGAGAATTTAATCCACAAACTCTGGATTAATTTCCTCTTCAGACACCTGTGTGTAATGCTTCTTTAGCGGAGCTCTCTCACCTGCTTCCAAATGCTTTCCTTCAAGTGCTTTTGGCTGCAGGCGAGGAGGTCTGTAGATCCCACTCCGGCTCACCGACAGGTCTGAGCACTCTGTTGCTCCCAGTTTTCACCTTTGCTGCCACAGAATGTGTTGAGTACAGAGAAGCGAGACAGAGGAGGGGCTCTGAGCTCTCAGTGGGGGCCTGGAGTGGCCCCTGGGCGCCCAGTGCACCGCTTTATCACAGCCTCCTCCTCGCTGGGCTTCCTGGTTCCAGTATTTCTCTCCCTTCGATTCATCCTACCTAGACCTACTAGATGGGCATTTTTTAAGTGCGCTTTTGTTTTTTCTCTTCCAGGAGTAAAGTCTCACTCTCCAAAGTCCCCGTCCTCTTCTCTCTGGTGCTCTGGCCAAGCCTCTGCTTCCTGTGTAGAAACAGGCCAGAGACCTTCGCCCTCAGGGGCTTTGCTTGGATCCCCCACTGTCCAGAAGTGGAGGGCCTTCACTTCCGCACAGCCCCGGGCCCCAGCCTTCCAGGAACCTGCCCCAGATCCTCGCTACGGAATATGTTTCCCCTCCTTAGCGGCATGTTCTCCAGTCAGAAGCCACGGGGGAACACACGTGTGTCTGACAAGCTGGGTTTCTTACTCGATTCAGTGAGGAAAAATGCCCACCATGGAAAAGGGGTGTCACAGTAAGAGCATATTAGAGTCCGGCCTTTGGTTGGGCAGTTTTGGGGAAGGACATAAGGAAGTGGATGTTCTGGATTGGGTGCTGTCAGAAAGCAGGAACACTTTTAGGATCGGGCATCTTAATAATTCTTATTGATAGGGAGGGCAGACTGGAGCTGGGGCAATGCTCGCTTTGTGACTGCTAAGAAGTAGCAGTCACTCGTCTCAGCCAAGAGAGGGGCGTGTTAGGTGTTGTGTGGGCTGCACATCGACCCTGTTTTTGTCTAATTTTATCATCTCAGAGTGACTTTGTCTGATGCTGGTGTCCTGTGAGATTGTTCACATCCAACAGGAGACTAACATGGTCTAGCTATGAATGACAGACCAGTTCTCAGATGCCAGGATCTGCTTTGTTTCTTTCTCGTTTCCCCCAGAGCACTCAGCCAACTCTTTCCTTTTGCACCCTTCAGCTCATGTTTTATGCCACAGTCTTCTATGCCATGGCTTTTTTTCTTTTTTGCTGAATTTATTAGTTCTAGCAGGGTTTTTTTTTTTTTTGAGGAAGATTAGCACTGAGCTAACTGCTGCCAATCCTCCTCTTTTTGCTGAGGAAGACTGGCCCTGAGCTGACATTCATGCCCATCTTCCTCTACTTTATATGTGGGACGCCTACCACAGCATGGCATGCCAAGCAGTGCCGTGTCCGCACCCGGAATCCGAACCAGCGAAACCCGGGCCTCCAAAGCGGAACGTGTGCACTTAACTGCTGGACCACCAGGCCAGCCCCTATGCCATGGCTTTTTTATTCACCTGATTCCATGAGCTCCCTGAGGCCAGAGGTCAGCCTGATCCATGTCCGTCCCTTTGCAGTGCCAAGCCTGAGGCTCTTCCTCTGCACAAGCAGACACCAGTGAGCATTGAATTAGAAAATGGGTGGGAAAGCTTTAAGGGCTGAAGGAGTGAGAGTCTCACCACCCCTTGAATTGCATATGGCACCTGGGACGAGTGACACAGTGAACCATTATTGCCCCTTCCCATCTTGACATGGATGGGGCTAATGGATCGTCTCTGTTTGCCTCTCACAACTGATCCACTTTCTGCTCTTCATTCTGCTGGGGTCCCAGGAAGCTGACCTGGAAAGATTTCATGAAAGGGGTTTCCTGTGCTCTAGCTTTTGGTTGGTTTTGGCCAATGGGAAGCACCAGTAGGAGACTGGAGGAGGGAACAGGAGGGGTTGGGGAATTTATTGTCCAGGGCTGGCCACAGCTGGCAGTGGTTGTGTCCTGAGGGGTGGCCCCTCACAGCTCTCTCTCCAGGTTCTAGTGGACATTTCTTCTCCTTGCCCTTGCCTTAACCCTGCACTATCCCTGCAAACAACC
>NW_025799069.1:0-5436 GCF_021613505.1 Equus quagga
GGTTGTTTGCAGGGATAGTGCAGGGTTAAGGCAAGGGCAAGGAGAAGAAATGTCCACTAGAACCTGGAGAGAGAGCTGTGAGGGGCCACCCCTCAGGACACAACCACTGCCAGCTGTGGCCAGCCCTGGACAATAAATTCCCCAACCCCTCCTGTTCCCTCCTCCAGTCTCCTACTGGTGCTTCCCATTGGCCAAAACCAACCAAAAGCTAGAGCACAGGAAACCCCTTTCATGAAATCTTTCCAGGTCAGCTTCCTGGGACCCCAGCAGAATGAAGAGCAGAAAGTGGATCAGTTGTGAGAGGCAAACAGAGACGATCCATTAGCCCCATCCATGTCAAGATGGGAAGGGGCAATAATGGTTCACTGTGTCACTCGTCCCAGGTGCCATATGCAATTCAAGGGGTGGTGAGACTCTCACTCCTTCAGCCCTTAAAGCTTTCCCACCCATTTTCTAATTCAATGCTCACTGGTGTCTGCTTGTGCAGAGGAAGAGCCTCAGGCTTGGCACTGCAAAGGGACGGACATGGATCAGGCTGACCTCTGGCCTCAGGGAGCTCATGGAATCAGGTGAATAAAAAAGCCATGGCATAGGGGCTGGCCTGGTGGTCCAGCAGTTAAGTGCACACGTTCCGCTTTGGAGGCCCGGGTTTCGCTGGTTCGGATTCCGGGTGCGGACACGGCACTGCTTGGCATGCCATGCTGTGGTAGGCGTCCCACATATAAAGTAGAGGAAGATGGGCATGAATGTCAGCTCAGGGCCAGTCTTCCTCAGCAAAAAGAGGAGGATTGGCAGCAGTTAGCTCAGTGCTAATCTTCCTCAAAAAAAAAAAAAACCCTGCTAGAACTAATAAATTCAGCAAAAAAGAAAAAAAGCCATGGCATAGAAGACTGTGGCATAAAACATGAGCTGAAGGGTGCAAAAGGAAAGAGTTGGCTGAGTGCTCTGGGGGAAACGAGAAAGAAACAAAGCAGATCCTGGCATCTGAGAACTGGTCTGTCATTCATAGCTAGACCATGTTAGTCTCCTGTTGGATGTGAACAATCTCACAGGACACCAGCATCAGACAAAGTCACTCTGAGATGATAAAATTAGACAAAAACAGGGTCGATGTGCAGCCCACACAACACCTAACACGCCCCTCTCTTGGCTGAGACGAGTGACTGCTACTTCTTAGCAGTCACAAAGCGAGCATTGCCCCAGCTCCAGTCTGCCCTCCCTATCAATAAGAATTATTAAGATGCCCGATCCTAAAAGTGTTCCTGCTTTCTGACAGCACCCAATCCAGAACATCCACTTCCTTATGTCCTTCCCCAAAACTGCCCAACCAAAGGCCGGACTCTAATATGCTCTTACTGTGACACCCCTTTTCCATGGTGGGCATTTTTCCTCACTGAATCGAGTAAGAAACCCAGCTTGTCAGACACACGTGTGTTCCCCCGTGGCTTCTGACTGGAGAACATGCCGCTAAGGAGGGGAAACATATTCCGTAGCGAGGATCTGGGGCAGGTTCCTGGAAGGCTGGGGCCCGGGGCTGTGCGGAAGTGAAGGCCCTCCACTTCTGGACAGTGGGGGATCCAAGCAAAGCCCCTGAGGGCGAAGGTCTCTGGCCTGTTTCTACACAGGAAGCAGAGGCTTGGCCAGAGCACCAGAGAGAAGAGGACGGGGACTTTGGAGAGTGAGACTTTACTCCTGGAAGAGAAAAAACAAAAGCGCACTTAAAAAATGCCCATCTAGTAGGTCTAGGTAGGATGAATCGAAGGGAGAGAAATACTGGAACCAGGAAGCCCAGCGAGGAGGAGGCTGTGATAAAGCGGTGCACTGGGCGCCCAGGGGCCACTCCAGGCCCCCACTGAGAGCTCAGAGCCCCTCCTCTGTCTCGCTTCTCTGTACTCAACACATTCTGTGGCAGCAAAGGTGAAAACTGGGAGCAACAGAGTGCTCAGACCTGTCGGTGAGCCGGAGTGGGATCTACAGACCTCCTCGCCTGCAGCCAAAAGCACTTGAAGGAAAGCATTTGGAAGCAGGTGAGAGAGCTCCGCTAAAGAAGCATTACACACAGGTGTCTGAAGAGGAAATTAATCCAGAGTTTGTGGATTAAATTCTCCTTGAGTCACACGAGACGTATTTAATTAATGGAAAAGACTTGGGTAGAATGCATTTGGTTTCACAAGGGGAAAACGTTTGAGGGGGGGACTTGTTCAAACGTATTTCCTTGGTGTTTCCCCCAAAGGACCTGGAATACAAAGGGGAGCATAAATGCCAGCCCAATGCAAGTGGCAACCAGTTTCTGGTTCGTAGTGCTTTACTTAACAATATCCAGTTCATTTCATTTGGGAGAAAAACTTTTAATTCCAATAGGTACCTAATCAGCCCTCCACAGTCCCTCTGAATAACCTAATTAGCACTTAGAAAAGGGGCCCAAACTAGAGCTACAATAAGCTAAATAATAATTTGGGTATTTGCATTACTTCAAAGTAAAGCCCTTCCCTGTCCCTGGCTGGTGAGGGAGTCTGCTGGTCTCTGGAGTGCTGCACGCCACGCGTGACTGTCAGAGCGTCACAGCTCACCGGACCCACACCCGAGGAAGAACGGGCTGTCGCAGGCTCTCTGCCACATCTTCATGTGGAATTATTCAGCAGCTAGACTTTATTTCACTTCTGCTGGGCCCGTAAACATACATATTTATCAAAACCCTTTGCAATTCTGACACCATATACTTTAAGACACTATCCTATTTGTGGGTAATCAGCATTTCATGAATATTAGATTTCTGCCTTAATTTCACTGGCATGTCTTTTTTCTTAGCAGGGAAAGATCAGGACTCAATCATGTGCATGCTGCTAAGAAGAAGACAAACTCCCGCCCTAGTCAAGAAGACACTGTGACGGAGACGGAGCACTGGGCCTGCATGCCCACTCCTCTCCCTGGCTCTCTTCTGGGTTCTCTCCCCCTGCTGTCACCACTCCACCCAGCCTCCCTGTCTCATTGCCCAGAGATAGCTAGCTGACTCAGTCACTGAGCAGCAGCAAGGAATTGTCAGAGGCAATGTGAATCAAAAGAACTCAGAAATAAACCATGAGCAGGTCGCCAGGGTATGGCTGAGTCCGGCACTGAGATCCCGAGCGGAGACAGAGCTCGCTGCTCCAGCAGACTCAGCCTCACATCACAGTCCGGCCCCAGCTCCTCAAGAAACCAAACCTCGCAAGACATGGGTCTAACGGTGAGACAGCCCACGGGATGGTTTTGACGGTGATGGGCAGAGTGCTCAAAACTCTTCCCCTAGACCAGCCACTTTGAAGCCAGAAAGAGGGGGACAGAATAAAAAATAAAGGAATATCTAGTAAGTTAAACATCTGGAGCCTGGGAGGCAGTGTCCTGGCTTGGGGGCTGGGCTGGGCCCCGACACATCTGTGAGGCCTCACCGCCAGCCCCCCAACTTTCTACCCGGCCAGCTAGCCTTTAATTCATTCAGCTATCACTGAATGCATACGTACCAGGTGCCAGGCGTGGGGCCAAGCACCGAAGGTACAGAAACAAACGAGGCAGCGTCCCAGCCCTTCATTCATTCGCTCACTCATTCATCCCTTCTCCAGCTGTTGACTGGTCTCTTGCTAGGTCACACATATTGCCAGTGCTGGGTTTATATCAAAGAGCAAACCAGATGTGGTCACTATCCCATGGAGCTTAGGGTCTTCATGGACAGTATAAGTTTATTTGTGTGTTTGTTGGTTTGATGATCAACTGTAACTTGTGATAAGTACTACAGAAGCAAGGCACTGAGTTCTGTAGCAAGAAAAACAGGAAAGATCAAATCCAGCCTGGGACGTTAGGGAAGGCTGCTCTGAGGAAGCGAAGTGAGATGTGGGAGGAGTGAGGAGGCCAAGGGCTGCAGGGGTCTTCCGGGCAGCAGGGGCATCAAGTGTGGGGATCCTGGCTTAGGAAGAGTTTGACGGAGTCAAAGAGGCACTGCCAGAGGCTAGGGGGCTGGGGCACAGTGAGCCGGGGAGAGGGCAGCAAGTGATGGGGTGGGAAGGCAGGGAGGCGGACCGGGAGCTTAACTTGGGGAACAAAGACCCCCACCAAGGGGTCCATGGGTAGAATCCAGTGAGTTTGTGAACAAGGGTGAGGAAAGGACTCTTTTGTGTTCACTAACCTCTAACTAAAATTTAGGATTTCCTTAATAGTAGAGACTGCAACTTGGTCATCCACACACACCCCAGAGTGTTCCACATCCCCTCACAGAGTGGCGGACATCAGGCTGTGTCATTGACACCGAGCACTACTTTGAAACTGTGATTCCTGTCAGACCCACTGCTACAGCCTGTTCTTTAAGACAGTAACAGAGAAGCATATCTGTTACATTGCATTTTACTATGTTGGTAATGATATTTCAAAGTAATTTATTTTCTTTGTAGATCCTGTGTGTATTACTTCGTGCATTTAAAAGAGTTGTTCAGGGGCTGGCCCCATGGCCGAGTGGTTAAGTTCGCGCGCTCCGGGCAGGCGACCCAGTGTTTCGTTGGTTCGAATCCTGGGCGCGGACATGGCACTGCTCATCAAACCACGCTGAGGCAGCGTCCCACATGCCACAACTAGAAGGACCCACAACAAAGAATATACAACTATGTACTGGAGGGCTTTGGGGAGAAAAAGGAAAAAGAAAATCTTTAAAAAAAAAGTCAATTAAAAAAAAGTACTCATTTAAAAAAAAAAAAGAGTCATTCAGAGAAGGGGTCCACTAACTTCACGCAAAGAGGTCCATGGTACAACAGAGTTAAGGACCTCTGGTCTAGCTAAATCTCCCTCAAGGACTTTGCAATCCAGAGAGGAAGGCAGCAGGAGCCAGAATGAATGGATGATGAAAGCGCTAGTCCCAGGAGCTCTGGGAAGACAGAAGCAGCAAATCATTCATGTTTACTTCCCCTCTCTGTATTGTGCATCTGCTCGCTCTCTCTCTCTGATTGTTCTCACTGTCTCTCCCCTTCTGTCCCTCTCTCTTGGCCCCTCCTTCTTCCTCCCATCTCAGTTCATGTCTGCATTATTCCTCTTCACTTATTCTATCATCTTTGACTTCAAGCCTGTCCAAGAGCCTGGAACGTCAGGACCCAAATGGGAGCACACAAGCCTGCTAGTTGAGTCTTCTCTCTCCCCTGTTTGATGGTGGATAAGCAGAGGCTCAGCGGGCGCGGATGCTACACACAGAGTCTCAAGATGCATCAAGCGCAACCCTATTGCTAGCCTGGCACTTCTGCCCCGTGCCCCCGAGGGGCTCTTAGGTACCAGACACTGATGAGAAGGTCTCACAACACAGCCAAGGCCTCAGAGGTGGAGCTCGGAGGGCCTTTCCTCCCACCAGTGGCCTTGCCTTCAGCAGTGTCCACGGGAGGGTTGAACATCGTCTTCCTCATCAGACTCCCCACATTGCACACAGAG
>NW_025799070.1:0-4362 GCF_021613505.1 Equus quagga
AGCCACACTCAGATTTCTCTCATCAGTGTTATTCAGCCATATGGCATGAGTTCTCATTCTGTCAACCCTGGCTCCACAATCTACATTCCTGAAGTCATCTCTTCCCAGCCCTTGGAGTCCTGGAGTCCTGAGTGTCAGGTCCCTTGGTGTCTGCTCTGATGGTCACGGCAGCTTCTTCTAAGAAGGGTATAAGCATGTGTCTCTTCCCTGTGTCGCCTTCTCAGGCTGTCCTTCTCTGGGGTTCCAGAAGCCCCAGTCTCTGGTCTGTAGCATCTAGCAATGACCTTCAGTCAAACATGAAGGAAGAAGAGAAGCCATGTGTTGATGCCAAGGCAGGTTAACTTATTAGAGTAGCTCTGTCAGAATGGAGGAGGTCGGAATCTCTATTGGGGTGAGGTAGATAAGTGCATGGGTCCCCACGATTATTCCAGGAAGACTCCACTGATAATTAAATTCAGGAGATAATGTATTAGTGTACAGTGAAAACACAGACTAATCCTTATGTAAAGTGTGTGCCACAACTGCTGCCAATTGACATGAGTGTTTTAAACAGAGAAATGAAATAATTCCAGACCTAATTGATTGACATTCTTTCTGTTGGGCCATTCACTTGAATTCGAGTGTGCTTTTCCCCACCTTGCATGGCTAACCAACTTACTGAAAGCTTGTTCATATTGGTTAACAAGCCCAAACACAGGCTTGTTGACCTGCCACCCTGTAGGGCCAATAAGGAGAAAAGCTGAAACACCAGGCTTGTGTCAAGGAAAGAAGTTTACTATCAAAAGGCAGCCAGATAAGGGGACTGGGCAGAGCAAAATGGTGAAGTGAGCTGACCCGGGACTCTCTCCCCTCCAAACTACAAAAAAGGACTGGAAATAAACTGAATTTCAGCTAAGAAACCTAACGCCAGGTCGTCAGAGACCTACAGTACCAAAAACATGGAGGACAGAGACCCTGCAGCAGACCTTGGAGGAGCTGGAACGGGGTATGAGAGAACTTCGCTCCCTCCTCTAGAGACTGGGATCGCTGCCGTGGGTGCGAGAAGGAGTGGGGGAGGGGCCGTGCGACTGGAGATTGTCCAGGACTCCCGCCGCTGGTACAGTGGAAACCTGCTGACGGGAGAAAGCTTCCGTGCTTGGGGACCACATAAACCCAGGGCCCCGGAGACCAGAGAACAAAACTGATCCGAATCCATATCGGCGCATGAGAAAAACAGCCCTCCCCACCAGCAAACCGCGCTGGGCCCCGCCATCCTGCCCGGAGACAGAGAGCTCAGAAGGGGCGGCTCTCAACCCCCATCTGGTGGCGACAGGCTGTAAGTGCAACTGAATTCTACCATCATGAGAAAAAAACCACTCCTCTACCATCCAGCAATTTATAAAAGCTCCAGACAAGAAGGAAAACAACAAAAACACTGAATTAAATCCTCAGGACTGGGAAATAAGTAAACTAAGTGAAAATGAGCTCAGAGTAGCTATAATCAAAAAACTCAATGAGGTAGAGAGAAAGAGAAACAAGGCAATGGGTTCGGGAGTTACTTAACAAAAGAGATTGAAATTATGAAGAATCAAACAGAGTTACTAGAGATGAAAAACACAATGGACCAGATAAAACAGAATATGGATTTCTTGAGTACCCTTATAGACACCATAGAGGAGCAAATTACCATAATCGAAGATAGACAGGCTGAATGGCTCCAGGCAGAGGAGGAAAGAGAACTAAGAATTAAAAAGAATGAGGAAAATCTCTGAGAGAAAGCGGATTCAATGAGGAGAAAGAAGTTAAGGATCATAGGAATTCCCGAGAACGTGGAAAAGGAAAATGGAGCAGAAAGTGTGGTTAATGAAATTCTAGAAGACAACTTCCCAAATCTAGGGATTGAGGGAGAAATGTGTGTGGAGGAAGCTTTCAGATCTCCTAGATTTGTCAATGTAAAAAGACCTACTGCAAGGCATGTAGTAGTACAAATGGCTAAAAAGAAAGACAAAGAAAGAATACTCAGGGCAGCAAGACAGAAGAAAATAACCTACAAAGGAGCTCCTATCAGACTTTCAGCAGATTTCTCTACAGGAACCTTACAAGCCAGGAGAGGATGGAGTGACATATTCAAAAGTTTAAACGATAAAAATCTTCAGCCAAGGGGCTGGCCCCGTGGACGAGTGGTTGTGTTCGCGCGCTCCGCTGCAGGCAGCCCAGTGTTTCGTTGGTTTGAATCCTGGGCATGGACATGACACTGCTCATCAGACCACGCTGGGGCAGCGTCCCACATGCCACAACTAGAGGGACCCACGGCAAAGAATATACAACTATGTACCGGGGGGCTTTGGGGAGAAAAGGGAAAAAATAAAATCTTTAAACAAAAGCAAACAAAAAAAATCTTCAGCCAAGAATACTCTATCCTGCAAGAATATCCTTCAGCTATGAGGGAGAAATTAAATCTTTTCCAGAGAAACAAAAGTTACGGGAATCTGTAACCAAAAGTCCTCCACTACAAGAAATCCTCAAGAAGGCTCTCATACCTGAAAAAAGAAAAAAGGGAAAAAGGGGTGACAAACCACAGAGTAGGGAACCAGATAGATAGAACCAGAATAGGATAGCAAATCTTCGACTATAGCATTAGGATAAAGGGAAGGAAACTACCAAAGCAAAGACGATCTTATCACTGTAACTACAAACTCATAACACGAGTTGGAACAAGAAATGAAAATAATAATTGAGGAGGGGAAGAGCAAAGGGACTAAATCAGTCTAGGCCAAGTAAGTAAGAGACCACCAGAGAATAAACTATATTATACATGAGATTCTAAATACAAACTTCAGGGTAGCCAGTAAACTAACAAACAGAACAGAGCCACAAAACATACATGAGGAAAAATCTAAGAAACCCAGCATAAAACATTGCAGTGTTAAATGGGTAGGCTAAAGCACACAGGAAGAGAAACGCAGGAAAACCAGATAATGAGCAACAGATTGACAGCTTTAAGTCCACCTGCATCAATAATCACTCTCAATATAAACGGATTGAACTCTCCAATAAAAAGACACAGAGTGGCAAAATGGGTGAAAGAACAAGATCCAACAATTTGTTGCCTCCAGGAAACACACCTCAGCCCCAAGGACAAACACAGGCTCAGGGTGAAGGGGTGGAGGACAGTACTTCAAGCTAATAGCAAGCAAAAAAAAGCAGGTGTTGCAATTCTTATATCACACAGAGCGGATTTCAAAATAAGACAGGTAAAGAGAGACACAGAGGGACCACATATAATGATCAAAGGGACACTTCAACAAGAAGAAATAACGCTTATAAATATCTGTGCACCCAACATAGGAGCACCAAGGTTCATAACGCAACTCGTAACAGACCTAAAGGAAGATGTTAAAAACAACACAGTAATAGTGGGAGATCTCAATAGCCCACTCACATCAATGGACAGATCATCCAGACAGAAAATCACCAACGAAATAGTGGAGCTAAACAAAAAACTAAAACCTTTGGACTTAATAGTCATACATAAAGCACTTCATCCTAAAAAAGCAGAATACACATTCTTCTCCAGTGCATGTGGAACATTCTCAAGGATAGAGCATATGTTGGGAAACAAGGCAAGCCTCTACAAATAAAAAAAAAAATGAAATAATAACAAGCATCTTCTCTGATCATAATGCTATAAGGCTAGAAGTTCCTTACAAGAAAAAAGCTGAGGAAGGCACAAAGATGTGGAGACTAAACAATACACTACTGAACAAGCGATGGATCTTTGAAGAAATTAAAGAAGAAATGAAAAAATACCTGAAGACAAATGAAAATGATAACATGCCATACCAACTCATATGGGATACAGCAAAAGCCGTGTTCAGAGGAAAATTCATCACAATAAAGGCACATCTTAACAAACAAGAAACACCCCAAAAAAGCAATCTTAAACGACACCTAACTGCACTAGAGAAAGAAGAACAAATAAAGCCCAAAGTCAGCAGAAGGAGAGAAATAATAAAAATCAGGGCAGAAATAAATACTCTTGAAACAAAAAAGGCAGTAGAAAGGATCAATGAAACAAAGAGCTGGTTCTTTGAGAAGAGAAATAAAATTGACAAACCCCTAACCAGACTTAGAAAGAAAAAAAGGGAGAAAGCTCAAATAACCAAAATCAGAAATGAAAGAGGAGAAATAACAACAGACTCTGCAGAAATACAGCGGATTATAAGAGAATACTACTAAAAACTCTATGCCAACAGAATGGATAACCTAGAGGAAATGGATACGTTCTTGGACTCCTGCAATCTCCCAAAGCCCACTCAAGAAGAAGCAGACAATTTGAACAGACCAATCACAAGGAAAGAGATTGAAACAGCCATCAAAAAT
>NW_025799071.1:0-4362 GCF_021613505.1 Equus quagga
ATTTTTGATGGCTGTTTCAATCTCTTTCCTTGTGATTGGTCTGTTCAAATTGTCTGCTTCTTCTTGAGTGGGCTTTGGGAGATTGCAGGAGTCCAAGAACGTATCCATTTCCTCTAGGTTATCCATTCTGTTGGCATAGAGTTTTTAGTAGTATTCTCTTATAATCCGCTGTATTTCTGCAGAGTCTGTTGTTATTTCTCCTCTTTCATTTCTGATTTTGGTTATTTGAGCTTTCTCCCTTTTTTTCTTTCTAAGTCTGGTTAGGGGTTTGTCAATTTTATTTCTCTTCTCAAAGAACCAGCTCTTTGTTTCATTGATCCTTTCTACTGCCTTTTTTGTTTCAAGAGTATTTATTTCTGCCCTGATTTTTATTATTTCTCTCCTTCTGCTGACTTTGGGCTTTATTTGTTCTTCTTTCTCTAGTGCAGTTAGGTGTCGTTTAAGATTGCTTTTTTGGGGTGTTTCTTGTTTGTTAAGATGTGCCTTTATTGTGATGAATTTTCCTCTGAACACGGCTTTTGCTGTATCCCATATGAGTTGGTATGGCATGTTATCATTTTCATTTGTCTTCAGGTATTTTTTCATTTCTTCTTTAATTTCTTCAAAGATCCATCGCTTGTTCAGTAGTGTATTGTTTAGTCTCCACATCTTTGTGCCTTCCTCAGCTTTTTTCTTGTAAGGAACTTCTAGCCTTATAGCATTATGATCAGAGAAGATGCTTGTTATTATTTCATTTTTTTTTTTATTTGTAGAGGCTTGCCTTGTTTCCCAACATATGCTCTATCCTTGAGAATGTTCCACATGCACTGGAGAAGAATGTGTATTCTGCTTTTTTAGGATGAAGTGCTTTATGTATGACTATTAAGTCCAAAGGTTTTAGTTTTTTGTTTAGCTCCACTATTTCGTTGGTGATTTTCTGTCTGGATGATCTGTCCATTGATGTGAGTGGGCTATTGAGATCTCCCACTATTACTGTGTTGTTTTTAACATCTTCCTTTAGGTCTGTTACGAGTTGCGTTATGAACCTTGGTGCTCCTATGTTGGGTGCACAGATATTTATAAGCGTTATTTCTTCTTGTTGAAGTGTCCCTTTGATCATTATATGTGGTCCCTCTGTGTCTCTCTTTACCTGTCTTATTTTGAAATCCGCTCTGTGTGATATAAGAATTGCAACACCTGCTTTTTTTTGCTTGCTATTAGCTTGAAGTACTGTCCTCCACCCCTTCACCCTGAGCCTGTGTTTGTCCTTGGGGCTGAGGTGTGTTTCCTGGAGGCAACAAATTGTTGGATCTTGTTCTTTCACCCATTTTGCCACTCTGTGTCTTTTTATTGGAGAGTTCAATCCGTTTATATTGAGAGTGATTATTGATGCAGGTGGACTTAAAGCTGTCAATCTGTTGCTCATTATCTGGTTTTCCTGCGTTTCTCTTCCTGTGTGCTTTAGCCTACCCATTTAACACTGCAATGTTTTATGCTGGGTTTCTTAGATTTTTCCTCATGTATGTTTTGTGGCTCTGTTCTGTTTGTTAGTTTACTGGCTACCCTGAAGTTTGTATTTAGAATCTCATGTATAATATATTTTATTCTCTGGTGGTCTCTTACTTACTTGGCCTAGACTGATTTAGTCCCTTTGCTCTTCCCCTCCTCAATTATTATTTTCATTTCTTGTTCCAACTCGTGTTATGAGTTTGTAGTTACAGTGATAAGATCGTCTTTGCTTTGGTAGTTTCCTTCCCTTTATCCTAATGCTATAGTCGAAGATTTGCTATCCTATTCTGGTTCTATCTATCTGGTTCCCTACTCTGTGGTTTGTCACCCCTTTTTCCCTTTTTTCTTTTTTCAGGTATGAGAGCCTTCTTGAGGATTTCTTGTAGTGGAGGACTTTTGGTTACAGATTCCCGTAACTTTTGTTTCTCTGGAAAAGATTTAATTTCTCCCTCATAGCTGAAGGATATTCTTGCAGGATAGAGTATTCTTGGCTGAAGATTTTTTTTGTTTGTTTTTGTTTAAAGATTTTATTTTTTCCCTTTTCTCCCCAAAGCCCCCCGGTACATAGTTGTATATTCTTTGCCGTGGGTCCCTCTAGTTGTGGCATGTGGGACGCTGCCCCAGCGTGGTCTGATGAGCAGTGTCATGTCCATGCCCAGGATTCAAACCAACGAAACACTGGGCTGCCTGCAGCGGAGCGCGCGAACACAACCACTCGTCCACGGGGCCAGCCCCTTGGCTGAAGATTTTTATCGTTTAAACTTTTGAATATGTCACTCCATCCTCTCCTGGCTTGTAAGGTTCCTGTAGAGAAATCTGCTGAAAGTCTGATAGGAGCTCCTTTGTAGGTTATTTTCTTCTGTCTTGCTGCCCTGAGTATTCTTTCTTTGTCTTTCTTTTTAGCCATTTGTACTACTACATGCCTTGCAGTAGGTCTTTTTACATTGACAAATCTAGGAGATCTGAAAGCTTCCTCCACACACATTTCTCCCTCAATCCCTAGATTTGGGAAGTTGTCTTCTAGAATTTCATTAACCACACTTTCTGCTCCATTTTCCTTTTCCACGTTCTCGGGAATTCCTATGATCCTTAACTTCTTTCTCCTCATTGAATCCGCTTTCTCTCAGAGATTTTCCTCATTCTTTTTAATTCTTAGTTCTCTTTCCTCCTCTGCCTGGAGCCATTCAGCCTGTCTATCTTCGATTATGGTAATTTGCTCCTCTATGGTGTCTATAAGGGTACTCAAGAAATCCATATTCTGTTTTATCTGGTCCATTGTGTTTTTCATCTCTAGTAACTCTGTTTGATTCTTCATAATTTCAATCTCTTTTGTTAAGTAACTCCCGAACCCATTGCCTTGTTTCTCTTTCTCTCTACCTCATTGAGTTTTTTGATTATAGCTACTCTGAGCTCATTTTCACTTAGTTTACTTATTTCCCAGTCCTGAGGATTTAATTCAGTGTTTTTGTTGTTTTCCTTCTTGTCTGGAGCTTTTATAAATTGCTGGATGGTAGAGGAGTGGTTTTTTTCTCATGATGGTAGAATTCAGTTGCACTTACAGCCTGTCGCCACCAGATGGGGGTTGAGAGCCGCCCCTTCTGAGCTCTCTGTCTCCGGGCAGGATGGCGGGGCCCAGCGCGGTTTGCTGGTGGGGAGGGCTGTTTTTCTCATGCGCCGATATGGATTCGGATCAGTTTTGTTCTCTGGTCTCCGGGGCCCTGGGTTTATGTGGTCCCCAAGCACGGAAGCTTTCTCCCGTCAGCAGGTTTCCACTGTACCAGCGGCGGGAGTCCTGGACAATCTCCAGTCGCACGGCCCCTCCCCCACTCCTTCTCGCACCCACGGCAGCGATCCCAGTCTCTAGAGGAGGGAGCGAAGTTCTCTCATACCCCGTTCCAGCTCCTCCAAGGTCTGCTGCAGGGTCTCTGTCCTCCATGTTTTTGGTACTGTAGGTCTCTGACGACCTGGCGTTAGGTTTCTTAGCTGAAATTCAGTTTATTTCCAGTCCTTTTTTGTAGTTTGGAGGGGAGAGAGTCCCGGGTCAGCTCACTTCACCATTTTGCTCTGCCCAGTCCCCTTATCTGGCTGCCTTTTGATAGTAAACTTCTTTCCTTGACACAAGCCTGGTGTTTCAGCTTTTCTCCTTATTGGCCCTACAGGGTGGCAGGTCAACAAGCCTGTGTTTGGGCTTGTTAACCAATATGAACAAGCTTTCAGTAAGTTGGTTAGCCATGCAAGGTGGGGAAAAGCACACTCGAATTCAAGTGAATGGCCCAACAGAAAGAATGTCAATCAATTAGGTCTGGAATTATTTCATTTCTCTGTTTAAAACACTCATGTCAATTGGCAGCAGTTGTGGCACACACTTTACATAAGGATTAGTCTGTGTTTTCACTGTACACTAATACATTATCTCCTGAATTTAATTATCAGTGGAGTCTTCCTGGAATAATCGTGGGGACCCATGCACTTATCTACCTCACCCCAATAGAGATTCCGACCTCCTCCATTCTGACAGAGCTACTCTAATAAGTTAACCTGCCTTGGCATCAACACATGGCTTCTCTTCTTCCTTCATGTTTGACTGAAGGTCATTGCTAGATGCTACAGACCAGAGACTGGGGCTTCTGGAACCCCAGAGAAGGACAGCCTGAGAAGGCGACACAGGGAAGAGACACATGCTTATACCCTTCTTAGAAGAAGCTGCCGTGACCATCAGAGCAGACACCAAGGGACCTGACACTCAGGACTCCAGGACTCCAAGGGCTGGGAAGAGATGACTTCAGGAATGTAGATTGTGGAGCCAGGGTTGACAGAATGAGAACTCATGCCATATGGCTGAATAACACTGATGAGAGAAATCTGAGTGTGGCT
>NW_025799072.1:0-1875 GCF_021613505.1 Equus quagga
TTTGAAAGACTGTTTTCTCTGATATTCGTATTGTTAGCCCCACTTTCTTTCCTTGCTGTTTGCACAGAGGATCATTTTCCATCTCTTGACTTTCGGTTTGTGAGTGTGGTTAGGTCTGAAGTGTCTCTCTTGTAGGTAGCTCATATATGGGTCTTGTTTTTTTGTCCAATATGCCACACTCTGCCTTTTGATTGGAGCATTTAGTCCGTTGACATTGAAAGTAGCTCTTGATAAGGACGTCCTTGCCATTTTGTTACTTTTTTTCCGGTTGATTTAGTAGTTCTTCTCTGCTCCTTTCTTCTTCTTTGCTCTCTTCTCCTGTGGTTTGCTGCCTTTTTTAGTATTATGGTTGGATTTCTGTCTCTTAATTTTCTGTGTCCGATTCTGTTGGTTCCTGGTGTGTGATGATCATGAAGTTCATAGATAACATCTTAGGCACATAGCAGTCTATCAGAAGCTGATGATCTCTTTAGTTTGACCTCTTCTAAAAACTCTGCTCTTTTACACTGCTCCTCAAACATTTCATGTTTTTGGTATCATATCTAACCTCCTCTTTTGTGCATCTGTACCCATTACTCTTTTACCATAGCAATAGGTAATTTTCGTACTTTTGTCTTTTGCCCTTCTTATTATCTTCATAGGTGATTGATCTGCTACCTTGACCGTATTTTTGCCTTTACCAGTGATTTTATAGCTTTTGTGTTTTTTTTTGATAAATTTCTTATTCCTATCTGTGGTCTTCTCTTTCCGGGTTTAATAAGTCCCTGCATCATTTTTTGTAAGACTTGTTTCTTGGTGATAAACTCCCTTAATTTTTGCTTGTCTGGGAAACTCTCTCTCCTTTCATTCTGAACGATAACCTTACCAAGTAGAGTATTCTTCGCTGTAGGTTTTTTCCTTTCGGCACTTTAAATACAATGTACCACTCCCTTGTAGCCTGTAATATTTGTGCTTAGAAGTCAGCTCATAGCCTTATGGGATTTCCTTGGTATGTCACTTGTTACCTTTCCCTTGCAGCTTTTAGGAGTCTCTCTTCATCTTTAATTCTTCACATTTTAACTGTAATGTATCTTAGTGTGAGCCTCTCTGGGCTTCTTTTGTTTGGTGCTCTCTGTGCTTCCTGTACCAAGATGTCCATTTCCTTCCTTACATTAGGAAAGTTTTCAGCTATTATTTCTTGTAATAAATCCTCTGCCCCTTTGTCTCTCTCTTCCCCTTCTAGGACACATAAAATAGGAATGTTAGTGTGCTTGATGTTGTCCCACAGGTCCCATAGACTTTCCTCATTGTCGTTAATTCTTCTTTCTCTTATCTGTACAGCTTGGGTGATTTTGCCTATTCTTTTCTTTAAAAGTTTCATAGAATGTTCCTAGGGCAGCTGGAATTTCCCCAGGCTTAAATTTATGTAAAAGCACTCCTCTGAATTCCAATTATTAGGGCATCATTTAAAAATTTTCCTGAGAGTTAATGAGCTGGTAAAATATATTCCCAGTTTTCAATATTCAGGCTCACAGTGATCATAGGTAGGACCACTTGCAGGTCCTACTTATGTAGGCTGTGCCCAGGTGAAGAAATATTTGTGCTCTTTAAAACTGGGTTGTTGTTTTCAAATATTTTGGATCAATATGTCAGACAAGGAAAGATTGAAATGAAAAACCAACAATCAGGTAAGTTTGACCATTGTCATAGTCATGGTCATGGCCTGGGGACTTTGGAGATGGAACACACAGCATAAAAAAGAAGCTTATTGTATGCTCATCAGAAAAGAAAACGTTAAAACTGATCAACAATATTTTGAGACAAATAGCTGCAAATTCTGAAAAAACATAGCCACACTCAGATTTCTCTCATCAGTGTTATTCAGCCATATGGCAT
>NW_025799073.1:0-1875 GCF_021613505.1 Equus quagga
TTTGAAAGACTGTTTTCTCTGATATTCGTATTGTTAGCCCCACTTTCTTTCCTTGCTGTTTGCACAGAGGATCATTTTCCATCTCTTGACTTTCGGTTTGTGAGTGTGGTTAGGTCTGAAGTGTCTCTCTTGTAGGTAGCTCATATATGGGTCTTGTTTTTTTGTCCAATATGCCACACTCTGCCTTTTGATTGGAGCATTTAGTCCGTTGACATTGAAAGTAGCTCTTGATAAGGACGTCCTTGCCATTTTGTTACTTTTTTTCCGGTTGATTTAGTAGTTCTTCTCTGCTCCTTTCTTCTTCTTTGCTCTCTTCTCCTGTGGTTTGCTGCCTTTTTTAGTATTATGGTTGGATTTCTGTCTCTTAATTTTCTGTGTCCGATTCTGTTGGTTCCTGGTGTGTGATGATCATGAAGTTCATAGATAACATCTTAGGCACATAGCAGTCTATCAGAAGCTGATGATCTCTTTAGTTTGACCTCTTCTAAAAACTCTGCTCTTTTACACTGCTCCTCAAACATTTCATGTTTTTGGTATCATATCTAACCTCCTCTTTTGTGCATCTGTACCCATTACTCTTTTACCATAGCAATAGGTAATTTTCGTACTTTTGTCTTTTGCCCTTCTTATTATCTTCATAGGTGATTGATCTGCTACCTTGACCGTATTTTTGCCTTTACCAGTGATTTTATAGCTTTTGTGTTTTTTTTTGATAAATTTCTTATTCCTATCTGTGGTCTTCTCTTTCCGGGTTTAATAAGTCCCTGCATCATTTTTTGTAAGACTTGTTTCTTGGTGATAAACTCCCTTAATTTTTGCTTGTCTGGGAAACTCTCTCTCCTTTCATTCTGAACGATAACCTTACCAAGTAGAGTATTCTTCGCTGTAGGTTTTTTCCTTTCGGCACTTTAAATACAATGTACCACTCCCTTGTAGCCTGTAATATTTGTGCTTAGAAGTCAGCTCATAGCCTTATGGGATTTCCTTGGTATGTCACTTGTTACCTTTCCCTTGCAGCTTTTAGGAGTCTCTCTTCATCTTTAATTCTTCACATTTTAACTGTAATGTATCTTAGTGTGAGCCTCTCTGGGCTTCTTTTGTTTGGTGCTCTCTGTGCTTCCTGTACCAAGATGTCCATTTCCTTCCTTACATTAGGAAAGTTTTCAGCTATTATTTCTTGTAATAAATCCTCTGCCCCTTTGTCTCTCTCTTCCCCTTCTAGGACACATAAAATAGGAATGTTAGTGTGCTTGATGTTGTCCCACAGGTCCCATAGACTTTCCTCATTGTCGTTAATTCTTCTTTCTCTTATCTGTACAGCTTGGGTGATTTTGCCTATTCTTTTCTTTAAAAGTTTCATAGAATGTTCCTAGGGCAGCTGGAATTTCCCCAGGCTTAAATTTATGTAAAAGCACTCCTCTGAATTCCAATTATTAGGGCATCATTTAAAAATTTTCCTGAGAGTTAATGAGCTGGTAAAATATATTCCCAGTTTTCAATATTCAGGCTCACAGTGATCATAGGTAGGACCACTTGCAGGTCCTACTTATGTAGGCTGTGCCCAGGTGAAGAAATATTTGTGCTCTTTAAAACTGGGTTGTTGTTTTCAAATATTTTGGATCAATATGTCAGACAAGGAAAGATTGAAATGAAAAACCAACAATCAGGTAAGTTTGACCATTGTCATAGTCATGGTCATGGCCTGGGGACTTTGGAGATGGAACACACAGCATAAAAAAGAAGCTTATTGTATGCTCATCAGAAAAGAAAACGTTAAAACTGATCAACAATATTTTGAGACAAATAGCTGCAAATTCTGAAAAAACATAGCCACACTCAGATTTCTCTCATCAGTGTTATTCAGCCATATGGCAT
>NW_025799074.1:0-1875 GCF_021613505.1 Equus quagga
ATGCCATATGGCTGAATAACACTGATGAGAGAAATCTGAGTGTGGCTATGTTTTTTCAGAATTTGCAGCTATTTGTCTCAAAATATTGTTGATCAGTTTTAACGTTTTCTTTTCTGATGAGCATACAATAAGCTTCTTTTTTATGCTGTGTGTTCCATCTCCAAAGTCCCCAGGCCATGACCATGACTATGACAATGGTCAAACTTACCTGATTGTTGGTTTTTCATTTCAATCTTTCCTTGTCTGACATATTGATCCAAAATATTTGAAAACAACAACCCAGTTTTAAAGAGCACAAATATTTCTTCACCTGGGCACAGCCTACATATGTAGGACCTGCAAGTGGTCCTACCTATGATCACTGTGAGCCTGAATATTGAAAACTGGGAATATATTTTACCAGCTCATTAACTCTCAGGAAAATTTTTAAATGATGCCCTAATAATTGGAATTCAGAGGAGTGCTTTTACATAAATTTAAGCCTGGGGAAATTCCAGCTGCCCTAGGAACATTCTATGAAACTTTTAAAGAAAAGAATAGGCAAAATCACCCAAGCTGTACAGATAAGAGAAAGAAGAATTAACGACAATGAGGAAAGTCTATGGGACCTGTGGGACAACATCAAGCACACTAACATTCCTATTTTATGTGTCCTAGAAGGGGAAGAGAGAGACAAAGGGGCAGAGGATTTATTACAAGAAATAATAGCTGAAAACTTTCCTAATGTAAGGAAGGAAATGGACATCTTGGTACAGGAAGCACAGAGAGCACCAAACAAAAGAAGCCCAGAGAGGCTCACACTAAGATACATTACAGTTAAAATGTGAAGAATTAAAGATGAAGAGAGACTCCTAAAAGCTGCAAGGGAAAGGTAACAAGTGACATACCAAGGAAATCCCATAAGGCTATGAGCTGACTTCTAAGCACAAATATTACAGGCTACAAGGGAGTGGTACATTGTATTTAAAGTGCCGAAAGGAAAAAACCTACAGCGAAGAATACTCTACTTGGTAAGGTTATCGTTCAGAATGAAAGGAGAGAGAGTTTCCCAGACAAGCAAAAATTAAGGGAGTTTATCACCAAGAAACAAGTCTTACAAAAAATGATGCAGGGACTTATTAAACCCGGAAAGAGAAGACCACAGATAGGAATAAGAAATTTATCAAAAAAAAACACAAAAGCTATAAAATCACTGGTAAAGGCAAAAATACGGTCAAGGTAGCAGATCAATCACCTATGAAGATAATAAGAAGGGCAAAAGACAAAAGTACGAAAATTACCTATTGCTATGGTAAAAGAGTAATGGGTACAGATGCACAAAAGAGGAGGTTAGATATGATACCAAAAACATGAAATGTTTGAGGAGCAGTGTAAAAGAGCAGAGTTTTTAGAAGAGGTCAAACTAAAGAGATCATCAGCTTCTGATAGACTGCTATGTGCCTAAGATGTTATCTATGAACTTCATGATCATCACACACCAGGAACCAACAGAATCGGACACAGAAAATTAAGAGACAGAAATCCAACCATAATACTAAAAAAGGCAGCAAACCACAGGAGAAGAGAGCAAAGAAGAAGAAAGGAGCAGAGAAGAACTACTAAATCAACCGGAAAAAAAGTAACAAAATGGCAAGGACGTCCTTATCAAGAGCTACTTTCAATGTCAACGGACTAAATGCTCCAATCAAAAGGCAGAGTGTGGCATATTGGACAAAAAAACAAGACCCATATATGAGCTACCTACAAGAGAGACACTTCAGACCTAACCACACTCACAAACCGAAAGTCAAGAGATGGAAAATGATCCTCTGTGCAAACAGCAAGGAAAGAAAGTGGGGCTAACAATACGAATATCAGAGAAAACAGTCTTTCAAA
>NW_025799075.1:0-1875 GCF_021613505.1 Equus quagga
ATGCCATATGGCTGAATAACACTGATGAGAGAAATCTGAGTGTGGCTATGTTTTTTCAGAATTTGCAGCTATTTGTCTCAAAATATTGTTGATCAGTTTTAACGTTTTCTTTTCTGATGAGCATACAATAAGCTTCTTTTTTATGCTGTGTGTTCCATCTCCAAAGTCCCCAGGCCATGACCATGACTATGACAATGGTCAAACTTACCTGATTGTTGGTTTTTCATTTCAATCTTTCCTTGTCTGACATATTGATCCAAAATATTTGAAAACAACAACCCAGTTTTAAAGAGCACAAATATTTCTTCACCTGGGCACAGCCTACATATGTAGGACCTGCAAGTGGTCCTACCTATGATCACTGTGAGCCTGAATATTGAAAACTGGGAATATATTTTACCAGCTCATTAACTCTCAGGAAAATTTTTAAATGATGCCCTAATAATTGGAATTCAGAGGAGTGCTTTTACATAAATTTAAGCCTGGGGAAATTCCAGCTGCCCTAGGAACATTCTATGAAACTTTTAAAGAAAAGAATAGGCAAAATCACCCAAGCTGTACAGATAAGAGAAAGAAGAATTAACGACAATGAGGAAAGTCTATGGGACCTGTGGGACAACATCAAGCACACTAACATTCCTATTTTATGTGTCCTAGAAGGGGAAGAGAGAGACAAAGGGGCAGAGGATTTATTACAAGAAATAATAGCTGAAAACTTTCCTAATGTAAGGAAGGAAATGGACATCTTGGTACAGGAAGCACAGAGAGCACCAAACAAAAGAAGCCCAGAGAGGCTCACACTAAGATACATTACAGTTAAAATGTGAAGAATTAAAGATGAAGAGAGACTCCTAAAAGCTGCAAGGGAAAGGTAACAAGTGACATACCAAGGAAATCCCATAAGGCTATGAGCTGACTTCTAAGCACAAATATTACAGGCTACAAGGGAGTGGTACATTGTATTTAAAGTGCCGAAAGGAAAAAACCTACAGCGAAGAATACTCTACTTGGTAAGGTTATCGTTCAGAATGAAAGGAGAGAGAGTTTCCCAGACAAGCAAAAATTAAGGGAGTTTATCACCAAGAAACAAGTCTTACAAAAAATGATGCAGGGACTTATTAAACCCGGAAAGAGAAGACCACAGATAGGAATAAGAAATTTATCAAAAAAAAACACAAAAGCTATAAAATCACTGGTAAAGGCAAAAATACGGTCAAGGTAGCAGATCAATCACCTATGAAGATAATAAGAAGGGCAAAAGACAAAAGTACGAAAATTACCTATTGCTATGGTAAAAGAGTAATGGGTACAGATGCACAAAAGAGGAGGTTAGATATGATACCAAAAACATGAAATGTTTGAGGAGCAGTGTAAAAGAGCAGAGTTTTTAGAAGAGGTCAAACTAAAGAGATCATCAGCTTCTGATAGACTGCTATGTGCCTAAGATGTTATCTATGAACTTCATGATCATCACACACCAGGAACCAACAGAATCGGACACAGAAAATTAAGAGACAGAAATCCAACCATAATACTAAAAAAGGCAGCAAACCACAGGAGAAGAGAGCAAAGAAGAAGAAAGGAGCAGAGAAGAACTACTAAATCAACCGGAAAAAAAGTAACAAAATGGCAAGGACGTCCTTATCAAGAGCTACTTTCAATGTCAACGGACTAAATGCTCCAATCAAAAGGCAGAGTGTGGCATATTGGACAAAAAAACAAGACCCATATATGAGCTACCTACAAGAGAGACACTTCAGACCTAACCACACTCACAAACCGAAAGTCAAGAGATGGAAAATGATCCTCTGTGCAAACAGCAAGGAAAGAAAGTGGGGCTAACAATACGAATATCAGAGAAAACAGTCTTTCAAA
>NW_025799076.1:0-4362 GCF_021613505.1 Equus quagga
AGCCACACTCAGATTTCTCTCATCAGTGTTATTCAGCCATATGGCATGAGTTCTCATTCTGTCAACCCTGGCTCCACAATCTACATTCCTGAAGTCATCTCTTCCCAGCCCTTGGAGTCCTGGAGTCCTGAGTGTCAGGTCCCTTGGTGTCTGCTCTGATGGTCACGTCAGCTTCTTCTAAGAAGGGTATAAGCATGTGTCTCTTCCCTGTGTCGCCTTCTCAGGCTGTCCTTCTCTGGGGTTCCAGAAGCCCCAGTCTCTGGTCTGTAGCATCTAGCAATGACCTTCAGTTAAACATGAAGGAAGAAGAGAAGCCATGTGTTGATGCCAAGGCAGGTTAACTTATTAGAGTAGCTCTGTCAGAATGGAGGAGGTCAGAATCTCTATTGGGGTGAGGTAGATAAGTGCATGGGTCCCCACGATTATTCCAGGAAGACTCCACTGATAATTAAATTCAGGAGATAATGTATTAGTGTACAGTGAAAACACAGACTAATCCTTATGTAAAGTGTGTGCCACAACTGCTGCCAATTGACATGAGTGTTTTAAACTGAGAAATGAAATAATTCCAGACCCAATTGATTGACATTCTTTCTGTTGGGCCATTCACTTGAATTCGAGTGTGCTTTTCCCCACCTTGCAGGGCTAACCAACTTACTGAAAGCTTGTTCATATTGGTTAACAAGCCCAAACACAGGCTTGTTGACCTGCCACCCTGTAGGGCCAATAAGGAGAAAAGCTGAAACACCAGGCTTGTGTCAAGGAAAGAAGTTTACTATCAAAAGGCAGCCAGATAAGGGGACTGGGCAGAGCAAAATGGTGAGGTGAGCTGACCCGGGACTCTCTCCCCTCCAAACTACAAAAAAGGACTGGAAATAAACTGAATTTCAGCTAAGAAACCTAACGCCAGGTCGTCAGAGACCTACAGTACCAAAAACATGGAGGACAGAGACCCTGCAGCAGACCTTGGAGGAGCTGGAACGGGGTATGAGAGAACTTCGCTCCCTCCTCTAGAGACTGGGATCGCTGCCGTGGGTGCGAGAAGGAGTGGGGGAGGGGCCGTGCGACTGGAGATTGTCCAGGACTCCCGCCGCTGGTACAGTGGAAACCTGCTGACGGGAGAAAGCTTCCGTGCTTGGGGACCACATAAACCCAGGGCCCCGGAGACCAGAGAACAAAACTGATCCGAATCCATATCGGCGCATGAGAAAAACAGCCCTCCCCACCAGCAAACCGCGCTGGGCCCCGCCATCCTGCCCGGAGACAGAGAGCTCAGAAGGGGCGGCTCTCAACCCCCATCTGGTGGCGACAGGCTGTAAGTGCAACTGAATTCTACCATCATGAGAAAAAAACCACTCCTCTACCATCCAGCAATTTATAAAAGCTCCAGACAAGAAGGAAAACAACAAAAACACTGAATTAAATCCTCAGGACTGGGAAATAAGTAAACTAAGTGAAAATGAGCTCAGAGTAGCTATAATCAAAAAACTCAATGAGGTAGAGAGAAAGAGAAACAAGGCAATGGGTTCGGGAGTTACTTAACAAAAGAGATTGAAATTATGAAGAATCAAACAGAGTTACTAGAGATGAAAAACACAATGGACCAGATAAAACAGAATATGGATTTCTTGAGTACCCTTATAGACACCATAGAGGAGCAAATTACCATAATCGAAGATAGACAGGCTGAATGGCTCCAGGCAGAGGAGGAAAGAGAACTAAGAATTAAAAAGAATGAGGAAAATCTCCGAGAGAAAGCGGATTCAATGAGGAGAAAGAAGTTAAGGATCATAGGAATTCCCGAGAACGTGGAAAAGGAAAATGGAGCAGAAAGTGTGCTTAATGAAATTCTAGAAGACAACTTCCCAAATCTAGGGATTGAGGGAGAAATGTGTGTGGAGGAAGCTTTCAGATCTCCTAGATTTGTCAATGTAAAAAGACCTACTGCAAGGCATGTAGTAGTACAAATGGCTAAAAAGAAAGACAAAGAAAGAATACTCAGGGCAGCAAGACAGAAGAAAATAACCTACAAAGGAGCTCCTATCAGACTTTCAGCAGATTTCTCTACAGGAACCTTACAAGCCAGGAGAGGATGGAGTGACATATTCAAAAGTTTAAACGATAAAAATCTTCAGCCAAGGGGCTGGCCCCGTGGACGAGTGGTTGTGTTCGCGCGCTCCGCTGCAGGCAGCCCAGTGTTTCGTTGGTTTGAATCCTGGGCATGGACATGACACTGCTCATCAGACCACGCTGGGGCAGCGTCCCACATGCCACAACTAGAGGGACCCACGGCAAAGAATATACAACTATGTACCGGGGGGCTTTGGGGAGAAAAGGGAAAAAATAAAATCTTTAAACAAAAGCAAACAAAAAAAATCTTCAGCCAAGAATACTCTATCCTGCAAGAATATCCTTCAGCTATGAGGGAGAAATTAAATCTTTTCCAGAGAAACAAAAGTTACGGGAATCTGTAACCAAAAGTCCTCCACTACAAGAAATCCTCAAGAAGGCTCTCATACCTGAAAAAAGAAAAAAGGGAAAAAGGGGTGACAAACCACAGAGTAGGGAACCAGATAGATAGAACCAGAATAGGATAGCAAATGTTCGACTATAGCATTAGGATAAAGGGAAGGAAACTACCAAAGCAAAGACGATCTTATCACTCTAACTACAAACTCATAACACGAGTTGGAACAAGAAATGAAAATAATAATTGAGGAGGAGAAGAGCAAAGGGACTAAATCAGTCTAGGCCAAGTAAGTAAGAGACCACCAGAGAATAAAATATATTATACATGAGATTCTAAATACAAACTTCAGGGTAGCCAGTAAACTAACAAACAGAACAGAGCCACAAAACATACATGAGGAAAAATCTAAGAAACCCAGCATAAAACATTGCAGTGTTAAATGGGTAGGCTAAAGCACACAGGAAGAGAAACGCAGGAAAACCAGATAATGAGCAACAGATTGACAGCTTTAAGTCCACCTGCATCAATAATCACTCTCAATATAAACGGATTGAACTCTCCAATAAAAAGACACAGAGTGGCAAAATGGGTTAAAGAACAAGATCCAACAATTTGTTGCCTCCAGGAAACACACCTCAGCCCCAAGGACAAACACAGGCTCAGGGTGAAGGGGTGGAGGACAGTACTTCAAGCTAATAGCAAGCAAAAAAAAGCAGGTGTTGCAATTCTTATATCACACAGAGCGGATTTCAAAATAAGACAGGTAAAGAGAGACACAGAGGGACCACATATAATGATCAAAGGGACACTTCAACAAGAAGAAATAACGCTTATAAATATCTATGCACCCAACATAGGAGCACCAAGGTTCATAACGCAACTCGTAACAGACCTAAAGGAAGATGTTAAAAACAACACAGTAATAGTGGGAGATCTCAATAGCCCACTCACATCAATGGACAGATCATCCAGACAGAAAATCACCAACGAAATAGTGGAGCTAAACAAAAAACTAAAACCTTTGGACTTAATAGTCATACATAAAGCACTTCATCCTAAAAAAGCAGAATACACATTCTTCTCCAGTGCATGTGGAACATTCTCAAGGATAGAGCATATGTTGGGAAACAAGGCAAGCCTCTACAAATAAAAAAAAAAGTGAAATAATAACAAGCATCTTCTCTGATCATAATGCTATAAGGCTAGAAGTTCCTTACAAGAAAAAAGCTGAGGAAGGCACAAAGATGTGGAGACTAAACAATACACTACTGAACAAGCGATGGATCTTTGAAGAAATTAAAGAAGAAATAAAAAAATACCTGAAGACAAATGAAAATGATAACATGCCATACCAACTCATATGGGATACAGCAAAAGCCGTGTTCAGAGGAAAATTCATCACAATAAAGGCACATCTTAACAAACAAGAAACATCCCAAAAAAGCAATCTTAAACGACACCTAACTGAACTAGAGAAAGAAGAACAAATAAAGCCCAAAGTCAGCAGAAGGAGAGAAATAATAAAAATCAGGGCAGAAATAAATACTCTTGAAACGAAAAAGGCAGTAGAAAGGATCAATGAAACAAAGAGCTGGTTCTTTGAGAAGAGAAATAAAATTGACAAACCCCTAACCAGACTTACAAAGAAAAAAAGGGAGAAAGCTCAAATAACCAAAATCAGAAATGAAAGAGGAGAAATAACAACAGACTCTGCAGAAATACAGCGGATTATAAGAGAATACTACTAAAAACTCTATGCCAACAGAATGGATAACCTAGAGGAAATGGATACGTTCTTGGACTCCTGCAATCTCCCAAAGCCCACTCAAGAAGAAGCAGACAATCTGAACAGACCAATCACAAGGAAAGAGATTGAAACAGCCATCAAAAAT
>NW_025799077.1:0-4362 GCF_021613505.1 Equus quagga
ATTTTTGATGGCTGTTTCAATCTCTTTCCTTGTGATTGGTCTGTTCAGATTGTCTGCTTCTTCTTGAGTGGGCTTTGGGAGATTGCAGGAGTCCAAGAACGTATCCATTTCCTCTAGGTTATCCATTCTGTTGGCATAGAGTTTTTAGTAGTATTCTCTTATAATCCGCTGTATTTCTGCAGAGTCTGTTGTTATTTCTCCTCTTTCATTTCTGATTTTGGTTATTTGAGCTTTCTCCCTTTTTTTCTTTGTAAGTCTGGTTAGGGGTTTGTCAATTTTATTTCTCTTCTCAAAGAACCAGCTCTTTGTTTCATTGATCCTTTCTACTGCCTTTTTCGTTTCAAGAGTATTTATTTCTGCCCTGATTTTTATTATTTCTCTCCTTCTGCTGACTTTGGGCTTTATTTGTTCTTCTTTCTCTAGTTCAGTTAGGTGTCGTTTAAGATTGCTTTTTTGGGATGTTTCTTGTTTGTTAAGATGTGCCTTTATTGTGATGAATTTTCCTCTGAACACGGCTTTTGCTGTATCCCATATGAGTTGGTATGGCATGTTATCATTTTCATTTGTCTTCAGGTATTTTTTTATTTCTTCTTTAATTTCTTCAAAGATCCATCGCTTGTTCAGTAGTGTATTGTTTAGTCTCCACATCTTTGTGCCTTCCTCAGCTTTTTTCTTGTAAGGAACTTCTAGCCTTATAGCATTATGATCAGAGAAGATGCTTGTTATTATTTCACTTTTTTTTTTATTTGTAGAGGCTTGCCTTGTTTCCCAACATATGCTCTATCCTTGAGAATGTTCCACATGCACTGGAGAAGAATGTGTATTCTGCTTTTTTAGGATGAAGTGCTTTATGTATGACTATTAAGTCCAAAGGTTTTAGTTTTTTGTTTAGCTCCACTATTTCGTTGGTGATTTTCTGTCTGGATGATCTGTCCATTGATGTGAGTGGGCTATTGAGATCTCCCACTATTACTGTGTTGTTTTTAACATCTTCCTTTAGGTCTGTTACGAGTTGCGTTATGAACCTTGGTGCTCCTATGTTGGGTGCATAGATATTTATAAGCGTTATTTCTTCTTGTTGAAGTGTCCCTTTGATCATTATATGTGGTCCCTCTGTGTCTCTCTTTACCTGTCTTATTTTGAAATCCGCTCTGTGTGATATAAGAATTGCAACACCTGCTTTTTTTTGCTTGCTATTAGCTTGAAGTACTGTCCTCCACCCCTTCACCCTGAGCCTGTGTTTGTCCTTGGGGCTGAGGTGTGTTTCCTGGAGGCAACAAATTGTTGGATCTTGTTCTTTAACCCATTTTGCCACTCTGTGTCTTTTTATTGGAGAGTTCAATCCGTTTATATTGAGAGTGATTATTGATGCAGGTGGACTTAAAGCTGTCAATCTGTTGCTCATTATCTGGTTTTCCTGCGTTTCTCTTCCTGTGTGCTTTAGCCTACCCATTTAACACTGCAATGTTTTATGCTGGGTTTCTTAGATTTTTCCTCATGTATGTTTTGTGGCTCTGTTCTGTTTGTTAGTTTACTGGCTACCCTGAAGTTTGTATTTAGAATCTCATGTATAATATATTTTATTCTCTGGTGGTCTCTTACTTACTTGGCCTAGACTGATTTAGTCCCTTTGCTCTTCTCCTCCTCAATTATTATTTTCATTTCTTGTTCCAACTCGTGTTATGAGTTTGTAGTTAGAGTGATAAGATCGTCTTTGCTTTGGTAGTTTCCTTCCCTTTATCCTAATGCTATAGTCGAACATTTGCTATCCTATTCTGGTTCTATCTATCTGGTTCCCTACTCTGTGGTTTGTCACCCCTTTTTCCCTTTTTTCTTTTTTCAGGTATGAGAGCCTTCTTGAGGATTTCTTGTAGTGGAGGACTTTTGGTTACAGATTCCCGTAACTTTTGTTTCTCTGGAAAAGATTTAATTTCTCCCTCATAGCTGAAGGATATTCTTGCAGGATAGAGTATTCTTGGCTGAAGATTTTTTTTGTTTGTTTTTGTTTAAAGATTTTATTTTTTCCCTTTTCTCCCCAAAGCCCCCCGGTACATAGTTGTATATTCTTTGCCGTGGGTCCCTCTAGTTGTGGCATGTGGGACGCTGCCCCAGCGTGGTCTGATGAGCAGTGTCATGTCCATGCCCAGGATTCAAACCAACGAAACACTGGGCTGCCTGCAGCGGAGCGCGCGAACACAACCACTCGTCCACGGGGCCAGCCCCTTGGCTGAAGATTTTTATCGTTTAAACTTTTGAATATGTCACTCCATCCTCTCCTGGCTTGTAAGGTTCCTGTAGAGAAATCTGCTGAAAGTCTGATAGGAGCTCCTTTGTAGGTTATTTTCTTCTGTCTTGCTGCCCTGAGTATTCTTTCTTTGTCTTTCTTTTTAGCCATTTGTACTACTACATGCCTTGCAGTAGGTCTTTTTACATTGACAAATCTAGGAGATCTGAAAGCTTCCTCCACACACATTTCTCCCTCAATCCCTAGATTTGGGAAGTTGTCTTCTAGAATTTCATTAAGCACACTTTCTGCTCCATTTTCCTTTTCCACGTTCTCGGGAATTCCTATGATCCTTAACTTCTTTCTCCTCATTGAATCCGCTTTCTCTCGGAGATTTTCCTCATTCTTTTTAATTCTTAGTTCTCTTTCCTCCTCTGCCTGGAGCCATTCAGCCTGTCTATCTTCGATTATGGTAATTTGCTCCTCTATGGTGTCTATAAGGGTACTCAAGAAATCCATATTCTGTTTTATCTGGTCCATTGTGTTTTTCATCTCTAGTAACTCTGTTTGATTCTTCATAATTTCAATCTCTTTTGTTAAGTAACTCCCGAACCCATTGCCTTGTTTCTCTTTCTCTCTACCTCATTGAGTTTTTTGATTATAGCTACTCTGAGCTCATTTTCACTTAGTTTACTTATTTCCCAGTCCTGAGGATTTAATTCAGTGTTTTTGTTGTTTTCCTTCTTGTCTGGAGCTTTTATAAATTGCTGGATGGTAGAGGAGTGGTTTTTTTCTCATGATGGTAGAATTCAGTTGCACTTACAGCCTGTCGCCACCAGATGGGGGTTGAGAGCCGCCCCTTCTGAGCTCTCTGTCTCCGGGCAGGATGGCGGGGCCCAGCGCGGTTTGCTGGTGGGGAGGGCTGTTTTTCTCATGCGCCGATATGGATTCGGATCAGTTTTGTTCTCTGGTCTCCGGGGCCCTGGGTTTATGTGGTCCCCAAGCACGGAAGCTTTCTCCCGTCAGCAGGTTTCCACTGTACCAGCGGCGGGAGTCCTGGACAATCTCCAGTCGCACGGCCCCTCCCCCACTCCTTCTCGCACCCACGGCAGCGATCCCAGTCTCTAGAGGAGGGAGCGAAGTTCTCTCATACCCCGTTCCAGCTCCTCCAAGGTCTGCTGCAGGGTCTCTGTCCTCCATGTTTTTGGTACTGTAGGTCTCTGACGACCTGGCGTTAGGTTTCTTAGCTGAAATTCAGTTTATTTCCAGTCCTTTTTTGTAGTTTGGAGGGGAGAGAGTCCCGGGTCAGCTCACCTCACCATTTTGCTCTGCCCAGTCCCCTTATCTGGCTGCCTTTTGATAGTAAACTTCTTTCCTTGACACAAGCCTGGTGTTTCAGCTTTTCTCCTTATTGGCCCTACAGGGTGGCAGGTCAACAAGCCTGTGTTTGGGCTTGTTAACCAATATGAACAAGCTTTCAGTAAGTTGGTTAGCCCTGCAAGGTGGGGAAAAGCACACTCGAATTCAAGTGAATGGCCCAACAGAAAGAATGTCAATCAATTGGGTCTGGAATTATTTCATTTCTCAGTTTAAAACACTCATGTCAATTGGCAGCAGTTGTGGCACACACTTTACATAAGGATTAGTCTGTGTTTTCACTGTACACTAATACATTATCTCCTGAATTTAATTATCAGTGGAGTCTTCCTGGAATAATCGTGGGGACCCATGCACTTATCTACCTCACCCCAATAGAGATTCTGACCTCCTCCATTCTGACAGAGCTACTCTAATAAGTTAACCTGCCTTGGCATCAACACATGGCTTCTCTTCTTCCTTCATGTTTAACTGAAGGTCATTGCTAGATGCTACAGACCAGAGACTGGGGCTTCTGGAACCCCAGAGAAGGACAGCCTGAGAAGGCGACACAGGGAAGAGACACATGCTTATACCCTTCTTAGAAGAAGCTGACGTGACCATCAGAGCAGACACCAAGGGACCTGACACTCAGGACTCCAGGACTCCAAGGGCTGGGAAGAGATGACTTCAGGAATGTAGATTGTGGAGCCAGGGTTGACAGAATGAGAACTCATGCCATATGGCTGAATAACACTGATGAGAGAAATCTGAGTGTGGCT
>NW_025799078.1:0-1892 GCF_021613505.1 Equus quagga
ATTTTTGTTTGAAAGACTGTTTTCTCTGATATTCGTATTGTTAGCCCAACTTTCTTTCCTTGCTATTTGCACAGAGGATCATTTTCCATCTCTTGACTTTCAGTTTGTGAGTGTGGTTAGGTCTGAAGTGTCGCTCTTGTAGGTAGCACATATATGGGTCTTGTTTTTTGTCCACTAGGCCACCCTATGCCTTTTGATTGGAGCATTTAGTCATTGACATTGAAAGTAGCTATTGATAAGGACGTCCTTGCCATTTTGTTACTTTTTTCTGGTTGATTTAGCAGTTCTTCTCTGTTCCTTTCTTCTTCTCTTGCTCTCTTCTCTTGTGGTTTGCTGCCTTTTTTAGTATTACGTTTGGATTTCTGTCTCTTAATTTTCTGTTTCTGATTCTGTTGGTTCCTGGTGTGTGATGACCATGAAGTTCATAGATAACATCTTAGGCACATAGCAATCTATCAGAAGCTGGTGATCTCTTTAGTTTGACCTCTTCTAAAAACTCTCCTCTTTTACTCTGCTCCTCCCACATTTCATGTTTTTGATATCATATCTAACCTCTTTTGTTGTGCATCTGTATCCATTACTCTTTTATCGTAGATATAGGTATTTTTTGTACTTTTGTCTTTTTCCCTTCTTATTATCTTCATAGGTGATTGACCTGCTACCTTGACCGTATTTTTGCCTTTACCAGTGATTTTATTGCTTTTTTTTTTGCATAAGTTTCTTATTCCTATCTGTGGTCTTCTCTTTCCGAGTTCAATAGGTCCCTGCATCATTTTTTGTAAGACTTGTTTCTTGGTGACAAACTCCCTTAATTTTTGCTTGTCTGGGAAACTCTCCCTCCTTTCACTCTGAACGATAACCTTGCCAAGTAGAGTATTCTTGGCTGTAGGTTTTTTCCTTTCGGCACTATTAATAGAATGTGCCACTCCCTTGTAGCCTGTAATATTTGTGCTTAGAAGTCAGCTGATAGCCTTATGGGATTTTGTTTGTATGTAACTTGTTACGTTTCCCTCGCAGCTTTTAGGAGTCTCTCTTCATCTTTAATTCTTCACATTTTAACTGTAATGTATCTTAGTCTGAGCCTCTCTGGTCTTCTTTTGTTTGGTGCTCTCTGTGCTTCCTGTACCTGGATGTCCGTTTCCTTCCTTACGTTTGGAAAGTTTTCAGCTATTATTTCTTCTAATAAATCCTCTGCCCCTTTGTCTCTCTCTTCTCCTTCTAGGACACATAAAATAGGAATGTTAGTGTGCTTGATGTTGTCCCACAGGTCCCATAGACTTTCCTCGTTGTCGTTAATTCTTCTTTCTATTATCTGTACAGCTTGGGTGATTTTGCCTATTCTTTTCTTTAAAAGTTTCATAGAATGTTCCTAGGGCAGCTGGAATTTCCTCAGGCTTAAATTTATGTAAAAGCACTCCTCTTAATTCAAATTATTAGGGCATCATTTTAAAATTTTCCTGAGAGTTAACTAGCTGGTAAAATATATTCACAGTTTTCCATATTCAGCCTCACAGTGATCATAGGTAGGACCACTTGCAGGTCCTACATATGTAGGATAATATGTAGGCTGTGCCCAGGTGAAGAAATATTTGTGCTCTTTAAAACTGAGTTGTTGTTTACAAATATTTTGGATCAATATGTCAGACAAGGAAAGATTGAAATGAAAAACCACAATCAGGTAAGTTTCACCATTGTCATAGTCATGGTCATAGCCTGGGAAAGTCAGACTTTGGAGATGGAACACACGGCATAAAAAAGAAGCTTATTGTATGCTCATCAGAAAAGAAAACATTAAAACTGATCAACAATATTCTGAAACAAACAGTCACAAATTCTGAAAAACACAGCCACACTCAGATTTCTCTCATCAGTGTTATTCAGCCATATGGCAT
>NW_025799079.1:0-1892 GCF_021613505.1 Equus quagga
ATTTTTGTTTGAAAGACTGTTTTCTCTGATATTCGTATTGTTAGCCCAACTTTCTTTCCTTGCTATTTGCACAGAGGATCATTTTCCATCTCTTGACTTTCAGTTTGTGAGTGTGGTTAGGTCTGAAGTGTCGCTCTTGTAGGTAGCACATATATGGGTCTTGTTTTTTGTCCACTAGGCCACCCTATGCCTTTTGATTGGAGCATTTAGTCATTGACATTGAAAGTAGCTATTGATAAGGACGTCCTTGCCATTTTGTTACTTTTTTCTGGTTGATTTAGCAGTTCTTCTCTGTTCCTTTCTTCTTCTCTTGCTCTCTTCTCTTGTGGTTTGCTGCCTTTTTTAGTATTACGTTTGGATTTCTGTCTCTTAATTTTCTGTTTCTGATTCTGTTGGTTCCTGGTGTGTGATGACCATGAAGTTCATAGATAACATCTTAGGCACATAGCAATCTATCAGAAGCTGGTGATCTCTTTAGTTTGACCTCTTCTAAAAACTCTCCTCTTTTACTCTGCTCCTCCCACATTTCATGTTTTTGATATCATATCTAACCTCTTTTGTTGTGCATCTGTATCCATTACTCTTTTATCGTAGATATAGGTATTTTTTGTACTTTTGTCTTTTTCCCTTCTTATTATCTTCATAGGTGATTGACCTGCTACCTTGACCGTATTTTTGCCTTTACCAGTGATTTTATTGCTTTTTTTTTTGCATAAGTTTCTTATTCCTATCTGTGGTCTTCTCTTTCCGAGTTCAATAGGTCCCTGCATCATTTTTTGTAAGACTTGTTTCTTGGTGACAAACTCCCTTAATTTTTGCTTGTCTGGGAAACTCTCCCTCCTTTCACTCTGAACGATAACCTTGCCAAGTAGAGTATTCTTGGCTGTAGGTTTTTTCCTTTCGGCACTATTAATAGAATGTGCCACTCCCTTGTAGCCTGTAATATTTGTGCTTAGAAGTCAGCTGATAGCCTTATGGGATTTTGTTTGTATGTAACTTGTTACGTTTCCCTCGCAGCTTTTAGGAGTCTCTCTTCATCTTTAATTCTTCACATTTTAACTGTAATGTATCTTAGTCTGAGCCTCTCTGGTCTTCTTTTGTTTGGTGCTCTCTGTGCTTCCTGTACCTGGATGTCCGTTTCCTTCCTTACGTTTGGAAAGTTTTCAGCTATTATTTCTTCTAATAAATCCTCTGCCCCTTTGTCTCTCTCTTCTCCTTCTAGGACACATAAAATAGGAATGTTAGTGTGCTTGATGTTGTCCCACAGGTCCCATAGACTTTCCTCGTTGTCGTTAATTCTTCTTTCTATTATCTGTACAGCTTGGGTGATTTTGCCTATTCTTTTCTTTAAAAGTTTCATAGAATGTTCCTAGGGCAGCTGGAATTTCCTCAGGCTTAAATTTATGTAAAAGCACTCCTCTTAATTCAAATTATTAGGGCATCATTTTAAAATTTTCCTGAGAGTTAACTAGCTGGTAAAATATATTCACAGTTTTCCATATTCAGCCTCACAGTGATCATAGGTAGGACCACTTGCAGGTCCTACATATGTAGGATAATATGTAGGCTGTGCCCAGGTGAAGAAATATTTGTGCTCTTTAAAACTGAGTTGTTGTTTACAAATATTTTGGATCAATATGTCAGACAAGGAAAGATTGAAATGAAAAACCACAATCAGGTAAGTTTCACCATTGTCATAGTCATGGTCATAGCCTGGGAAAGTCAGACTTTGGAGATGGAACACACGGCATAAAAAAGAAGCTTATTGTATGCTCATCAGAAAAGAAAACATTAAAACTGATCAACAATATTCTGAAACAAACAGTCACAAATTCTGAAAAACACAGCCACACTCAGATTTCTCTCATCAGTGTTATTCAGCCATATGGCAT
>NW_025799080.1:0-1892 GCF_021613505.1 Equus quagga
ATGCCATATGGCTGAATAACACTGATGAGAGAAATCTGAGTGTGGCTGTGTTTTTCAGAATTTGTGACTGTTTGTTTCAGAATATTGTTGATCAGTTTTAATGTTTTCTTTTCTGATGAGCATACAATAAGCTTCTTTTTTATGCCGTGTGTTCCATCTCCAAAGTCTGACTTTCCCAGGCTATGACCATGACTATGACAATGGTGAAACTTACCTGATTGTGGTTTTTCATTTCAATCTTTCCTTGTCTGACATATTGATCCAAAATATTTGTAAACAACAACTCAGTTTTAAAGAGCACAAATATTTCTTCACCTGGGCACAGCCTACATATTATCCTACATATGTAGGACCTGCAAGTGGTCCTACCTATGATCACTGTGAGGCTGAATATGGAAAACTGTGAATATATTTTACCAGCTAGTTAACTCTCAGGAAAATTTTAAAATGATGCCCTAATAATTTGAATTAAGAGGAGTGCTTTTACATAAATTTAAGCCTGAGGAAATTCCAGCTGCCCTAGGAACATTCTATGAAACTTTTAAAGAAAAGAATAGGCAAAATCACCCAAGCTGTACAGATAATAGAAAGAAGAATTAACGACAACGAGGAAAGTCTATGGGACCTGTGGGACAACATCAAGCACACTAACATTCCTATTTTATGTGTCCTAGAAGGAGAAGAGAGAGACAAAGGGGCAGAGGATTTATTAGAAGAAATAATAGCTGAAAACTTTCCAAACGTAAGGAAGGAAACGGACATCCAGGTACAGGAAGCACAGAGAGCACCAAACAAAAGAAGACCAGAGAGGCTCAGACTAAGATACATTACAGTTAAAATGTGAAGAATTAAAGATGAAGAGAGACTCCTAAAAGCTGCGAGGGAAACGTAACAAGTTACATACAAACAAAATCCCATAAGGCTATCAGCTGACTTCTAAGCACAAATATTACAGGCTACAAGGGAGTGGCACATTCTATTAATAGTGCCGAAAGGAAAAAACCTACAGCCAAGAATACTCTACTTGGCAAGGTTATCGTTCAGAGTGAAAGGAGGGAGAGTTTCCCAGACAAGCAAAAATTAAGGGAGTTTGTCACCAAGAAACAAGTCTTACAAAAAATGATGCAGGGACCTATTGAACTCGGAAAGAGAAGACCACAGATAGGAATAAGAAACTTATGCAAAAAAAAAAGCAATAAAATCACTGGTAAAGGCAAAAATACGGTCAAGGTAGCAGGTCAATCACCTATGAAGATAATAAGAAGGGAAAAAGACAAAAGTACAAAAAATACCTATATCTACGATAAAAGAGTAATGGATACAGATGCACAACAAAAGAGGTTAGATATGATATCAAAAACATGAAATGTGGGAGGAGCAGAGTAAAAGAGGAGAGTTTTTAGAAGAGGTCAAACTAAAGAGATCACCAGCTTCTGATAGATTGCTATGTGCCTAAGATGTTATCTATGAACTTCATGGTCATCACACACCAGGAACCAACAGAATCAGAAACAGAAAATTAAGAGACAGAAATCCAAACGTAATACTAAAAAAGGCAGCAAACCACAAGAGAAGAGAGCAAGAGAAGAAGAAAGGAACAGAGAAGAACTGCTAAATCAACCAGAAAAAAGTAACAAAATGGCAAGGACGTCCTTATCAATAGCTACTTTCAATGTCAATGACTAAATGCTCCAATCAAAAGGCATAGGGTGGCCTAGTGGACAAAAAACAAGACCCATATATGTGCTACCTACAAGAGCGACACTTCAGACCTAACCACACTCACAAACTGAAAGTCAAGAGATGGAAAATGATCCTCTGTGCAAATAGCAAGGAAAGAAAGTTGGGCTAACAATACGAATATCAGAGAAAACAGTCTTTCAAACAAAAAT
>NW_025799081.1:0-1892 GCF_021613505.1 Equus quagga
ATGCCATATGGCTGAATAACACTGATGAGAGAAATCTGAGTGTGGCTGTGTTTTTCAGAATTTGTGACTGTTTGTTTCAGAATATTGTTGATCAGTTTTAATGTTTTCTTTTCTGATGAGCATACAATAAGCTTCTTTTTTATGCCGTGTGTTCCATCTCCAAAGTCTGACTTTCCCAGGCTATGACCATGACTATGACAATGGTGAAACTTACCTGATTGTGGTTTTTCATTTCAATCTTTCCTTGTCTGACATATTGATCCAAAATATTTGTAAACAACAACTCAGTTTTAAAGAGCACAAATATTTCTTCACCTGGGCACAGCCTACATATTATCCTACATATGTAGGACCTGCAAGTGGTCCTACCTATGATCACTGTGAGGCTGAATATGGAAAACTGTGAATATATTTTACCAGCTAGTTAACTCTCAGGAAAATTTTAAAATGATGCCCTAATAATTTGAATTAAGAGGAGTGCTTTTACATAAATTTAAGCCTGAGGAAATTCCAGCTGCCCTAGGAACATTCTATGAAACTTTTAAAGAAAAGAATAGGCAAAATCACCCAAGCTGTACAGATAATAGAAAGAAGAATTAACGACAACGAGGAAAGTCTATGGGACCTGTGGGACAACATCAAGCACACTAACATTCCTATTTTATGTGTCCTAGAAGGAGAAGAGAGAGACAAAGGGGCAGAGGATTTATTAGAAGAAATAATAGCTGAAAACTTTCCAAACGTAAGGAAGGAAACGGACATCCAGGTACAGGAAGCACAGAGAGCACCAAACAAAAGAAGACCAGAGAGGCTCAGACTAAGATACATTACAGTTAAAATGTGAAGAATTAAAGATGAAGAGAGACTCCTAAAAGCTGCGAGGGAAACGTAACAAGTTACATACAAACAAAATCCCATAAGGCTATCAGCTGACTTCTAAGCACAAATATTACAGGCTACAAGGGAGTGGCACATTCTATTAATAGTGCCGAAAGGAAAAAACCTACAGCCAAGAATACTCTACTTGGCAAGGTTATCGTTCAGAGTGAAAGGAGGGAGAGTTTCCCAGACAAGCAAAAATTAAGGGAGTTTGTCACCAAGAAACAAGTCTTACAAAAAATGATGCAGGGACCTATTGAACTCGGAAAGAGAAGACCACAGATAGGAATAAGAAACTTATGCAAAAAAAAAAGCAATAAAATCACTGGTAAAGGCAAAAATACGGTCAAGGTAGCAGGTCAATCACCTATGAAGATAATAAGAAGGGAAAAAGACAAAAGTACAAAAAATACCTATATCTACGATAAAAGAGTAATGGATACAGATGCACAACAAAAGAGGTTAGATATGATATCAAAAACATGAAATGTGGGAGGAGCAGAGTAAAAGAGGAGAGTTTTTAGAAGAGGTCAAACTAAAGAGATCACCAGCTTCTGATAGATTGCTATGTGCCTAAGATGTTATCTATGAACTTCATGGTCATCACACACCAGGAACCAACAGAATCAGAAACAGAAAATTAAGAGACAGAAATCCAAACGTAATACTAAAAAAGGCAGCAAACCACAAGAGAAGAGAGCAAGAGAAGAAGAAAGGAACAGAGAAGAACTGCTAAATCAACCAGAAAAAAGTAACAAAATGGCAAGGACGTCCTTATCAATAGCTACTTTCAATGTCAATGACTAAATGCTCCAATCAAAAGGCATAGGGTGGCCTAGTGGACAAAAAACAAGACCCATATATGTGCTACCTACAAGAGCGACACTTCAGACCTAACCACACTCACAAACTGAAAGTCAAGAGATGGAAAATGATCCTCTGTGCAAATAGCAAGGAAAGAAAGTTGGGCTAACAATACGAATATCAGAGAAAACAGTCTTTCAAACAAAAAT
>NW_025799082.1:0-26077 GCF_021613505.1 Equus quagga
ATGACTCGCATAGTTACAACGATGAACACATGTTAAAGGATGTATTTTACTCATAAGATAGAGGGTAGCAGACGGATGTTAAAAATCCGTCCAAAGGGAGAGTCAAAACAACACAAAGTAAAGTGCTTGGGAGTAAAGGACTACGGAGAGGAATTGCAAATGGAGACTGAACTCTTTCATTCTCTGGCTGGAGGAAGTAAATTATGATAACTGCCAGGAAGGACAAATTTACATATCCATCAGTAACCCACAATTTCCAAAGAATTACTAAAAAGCTCAAGGTCAATGTACAGAGCTAGAATCTGATAACCTGGAAGGATGTGCTGCAGCAGACGCTTACTTCTCCTTGGAAACAAATTTTTATTTCTCCAGGAGACAACTTAACAACGACAACAACAACAACAACAAGACACCCTATAGTTTAACAGTCTCAGAGGTGATGAAACTATGAAACAAGAACTGGTTGCAAGAAAGAAAGGAACACTTAAGAGAAAAACATAACAGTTGGCTATTAAAGCCATAATAGTAGAAACAGGACAAAACAATTAGAGTTGGAGGATAACGTCAAGAGCGTTTCCCAGAAAGCAAAGCAAGAGCAAGGAAGTAAAAACAGGCATTCAGTTTGATGCCAAACCCCTTAATCTCAAGTTCGTGTGCACACTAAGCCAATCACTGAGACACCAGCGCTTGGAGATGGAGAAAGGTTTATTCGAATTGGCGGAGAAGGCGGGAGGATAGGTTCTCTCAAATCCACCTGAACGAGAGAAGAAAGCAGGGGTTTTTACAGAGCTAAGGGGCTTGGCAGGAGCAGTTTCTCAGGAGAAACCAAGGGGTCACGCGTGTTTCTTTCACTCCTGATAAGCCCTTGGGCAGTCTCACTTCTGGGCATCAACAGCAGCTGAGGGCCGGTTATCTGCTGAGTGGTGATCTCTGGTGATTGGTGATCGTAACTTCCTTGAAGGCATTCTCTTCCTTCTGTGAAACAAGCTCATAAATCCCTGTGAGCCTTGAGTCACCCCTCTGGTTAAACAAGAAAACGGCAAATTGACAAGACTGACTTCCTTTCAGCTAGGTCTGTGTTGGGGACAAGGTCGAAAGGTCACATTGACTATTGACGGTGACCCTCGGGTCCCCGGGTTCAAGTTCAGGAAAGTGGATGAGCCCAGGAGGTGCAAACATGAATAATGTCAACTGAAATAAAGAATCGTGATAAAAGTTACTTGAAAGAGTTCGTTCAATAACCAAAGGTGAGGACTCGAGCCTGGGAAACAGCTCAACAGAGCGTCCTGCAGGAACCGCTCTGACGGAGGTCTACAGATCTGAGCACAGTTTATGTGCCTTCTTACGAGGCCGTCCATAAGAGCAGAAAGGGGCTTACTCATGAACAGTCCTATACGCCAACAATCAAACGGCGAAACCCTCCCTCCGTGGCAGGGTACATCTGGTTTTTCTCTCGTTTATAAAGTAAGAATTTCTTGGTTACGTACCCTGGAATGCTGATGTCATCTATGTGGGGAGGGAGGCAAGTCCCAGGGTGGCGAGGTACCCCCCGAACCTAAAGACGTAGCGAGAGGGTATGAGAGCTGGGTACCCTCTCTCTCTTCTGGTTGCAGATCTTTTCTCGCTGGCGTCTTCCGTCACGAGGTGAAGGGTTGCAAGGTCATTCTGACACAGGCTTAAGATGACCTCCAAGGCCGCCTCGCTGTACAGCCTAGATTTTGCACTGACTCTAAGCCTATGCGGCTTGCTTGCCAGTTTTGCCTGTTAGACCGGGGAGAGGGGTCCTGATTATTCGTTCACCATAACACGTGTCCCAGAAAGGGGATGGGGAAAAAAGCATCCAAAACGCTTTTGCACACCTAAAGATTGAAAGTAACGTGAATGAAATTTGCGATGGACGAAACTGAACTTTCAAGAACGGAACAGCTTTCGCTGGCAGTCGTGATGCTTAATGCGTTTCAATATGATTCAATATGATCCACAGATCAAGGCTGCCCCAGGGAGAGAAGCCCAAGGTGTCCTGGCCGACATGCCGATCTATAGGACCCAATGGATTTTACGGTGTGGATTAGGGTTGCCCCAGGGAGAGAAGCCCAGGGCATCCTGGCCTACATGCCCATCTCTATGACCAGATTCATATCTAAAGTTATAGACCACACAGTAACCAGACCCCATCTGCACTGAAACCATTTAATGACTTCTTACGTCATCTTTTCTTTGTGTGGTAGAAATAAGTCAGGTACCCATGCCTTATAAATTTAGCCCCAACTCTCAACACACTGCAGCAGCTCTTCACTGCCCATGGGTCCTGTCCCCATGCAGCAGCCCTTCACTGCCCATGGGTCCTATCCCCATGCCATTCCATACTATTCTCTGAATAAAAGAGCACTACTGCCAGACCTTGAGAGTCCAAGAAATCTTTCTTTCAACTCCTGGACTCACCGAGCCCGCATCAAATAGACACACACAGCGCTACATCACAAAGATAAGTGGATTTGAAAGGAACCGGTTTCCTCTGTAACGGGAAGCCATTACTTCCAGAAGGGCGCAGGGGTTGAGCCGACCGCCAGACAGGCGCTGGGCAGGGCTAGAGTTAGGAAGCCGCGCGCGCCGCCCCAACAGGTCGGAGTGGGAGGAAGGAGGGAGAGGCCGACGTGACTTCCCCCACCGGCCGCCGGTTCGCCGGCTGACCGGCTGGAGGTCGCGGGAGGAGGGAGGAGACGGTGGCGGCGGGGCGTGGGCTGGAGGGAAGGGCTGTTTGTCGTGACGTCACGGACAGGGCGGGTCCCATGCAGATATGGCAGCGCAGGGGCTGCTGTGTCGTGATCTGCCGCTTAAACACAATATGCTCTCCCGTGGTGTGGGAGCGAGTCCAGGGCTGTTGCTTGAAACCGCGTGTGCGAGCGGTGTGGAAGGGCTAGGGAGGCTCGGGGAGCAAAGTGACCGTGTGTGTACAGTGCGAGGCGTCTGAGCGTGGGCCGGGGAGGGAGGTCGCGTTCTCATACTTACCTGGCAGGGGAGATACCATGATCACGAAGGTGGTTTTCCCAGGGCGAGGCTTATCCACTGCACTCCGGATGTGCTGACCCCTGCGATTTCCCCAAATGTGGGAAACTCGACTGCATAGTTTGTGGTAGTGGGGGACTGCGTTCGCGCTTTCCCCTGGTTTTCGTCGCTGTCTGAAAAGCAGAAGGACGGAGGCTTCGGAGTTAGGTATCTGCGTTTTCCGCTTTTTCCTCAGCAGCCTGCAGCGTTCTCCAGCGTCGTGGCGGCTTCGGTACAGGGCGTCTGCGTTTTGCTTAGCTGGGCGCTTACCATAGTAGGTGCTTGTTCTCTTGGTGTCCCAGCGCGGTCCGCTTCTCGGCGTCAGCGAGTCTCTGCTGCGTTGGCGCACAGGGACGGATAAGGTCTTGCTCCGCGTCCTACTCGACGCCGAAGCTTTCAGGAGAACTCCGGCGCTGGGGCATCCTCCTGTGGGCGGCGAGGGCGTGTGCTCGCCCTTGTCATGGTCTGAGGTAGGAGCTGCCTACAACTGTTCCAGGTGTTGTCCCCGTTGAGTTGAAGGCATGACACGCTTATTTTGTGTGAGGAGACGGCGCCGTCCTGGTGCCTGGGACATCTTGCACGTATAGGCCACGCAAGTCAGAACCGCAGTCGGACCTGAGTCTTGCCAGGATAGCCTGCCTGTCATCCTCCCAGGAATGGACCATAGGAAGTCTTGGGAGGAGCCGTGACCAGTTTCCCATGTGCCCAGCTACTGAGAGGCCGCAACTGCGCAGCCTTCCTACCCATCTCCTGCCCTTTCAATATCGACTCTTTCCTCAGACTTCGTTTCTTGAGTGTCAGCTGCCGTGCTTGATGTCTTGCTTCTGCACCTTACACCGTTGCTGGCCACTTCCCAAGACACCATCCCACCCATCCTCCCCACCCCAAAGCAGCCTCTTCCTATGTCGGCCTCCAGCTTCCTCTTCCCCCCCCCCCCACCTCTTCTCTCAGCCCTCTCTTCTTACCTCCACAGGCACACAGCAGGAGGGAGCTCTCAGCCTCCAGTTTGCACCTGCCGTGCTTCAGTAGCCTGGAGAATTAGGAATCCTCCTTGATATCCCTTCTCCTTAAGTGGGAGTAGGAAGCGTAAACAACACAACCTCCCCACTCCCACCCCCATGCCCACCCCACCGTCAGAAGTAACTTTAGTTTTTCCCCTGTCCCAAAGTGCCGGGATATTGTGAAACCGAGAACGAAGAAGTTGAAAAGACTCTTCCCTGGCCTAGAAGAAGAGAGAGAAAAACAAAACTTCGAGATAAGCTTTGCTAACTGCAGCTGTGCATACCCAGCATAATCAACTGTGGTTCGAAAACAACCAGGTCTTTCTGTCCCTCCTTAGTATGGCAGGGAGCTGTCTTTCCCGGAAAGTCAAGGTCCAGACATCAAGATTCTGCCTCACAAGCCCAAGCAGGCTGAAGATGAAAACTAACCAGAAAAGTCCAGACAGTTAGGGGAAGACAAATTCAGTCTTCAAGGCCAAACCCAGGCTGGTGGCCACCCACGCCCCCTCCCCTACCTAAAACCCCTACCTTTTTCCCTTCGAGGAGACGGATCTAAGTTTTCACTCTCATCTCCACGTCTGGCCGCCTTTGGATAATAAACCTCTTCTCTTGCCACAAGCCTGGCGTTCCAGCGACTGGCCCTCGTGTGCGGTGGCGAAACGAACCTGTGTCGGTGTCGCTAACAACTGAACTACAATCCGGAAGAAAACCCCAGATCCGGTGTTGGGAGTCGTGGGCATTTGGCCGACCCCTTTCCCAGGACGTGTCTGTTCTCGTACCTCCCCCACCCTCGCTTCTGATCCCCAACGTCCTGGCGGACAGAAACTCCCCGGCCAAAGAGAAAAGGCGGGGACCGAGGCGGGGTGGACGATCGCGCCCCCTGGTGGCCGGCGCCCGCAGACCCGCTCGGCCGCAGAAGCTACCGAGACGCGCGTCGGGCTGGCGGCGGCGGCGGCGGCGGGGTGCGGGCGGGACACAAGGGCGCGTCCAAAGAAAACCGACTGAAAAGCACAGGATGCCGAGGGAGCGTTCAGGACGTTGAAAGCAGAGGTCGCACGTCCTACGGACGGATCCGGTTCGATGAACAAGAGCCGTGAACCTCTCTTCTCCCCGGCAGCGGGAGGTCTCCTTGCTCAAAAGGGGAATATCCGAACCAAGACCGAAGCCAACTCTCAGTGCCTTACTGACGGGAAAGCTTGGGTTTTTAGAGTGCCTAACGGACTTCCCCAGCCTTGAGGCCGTCAGCCCTGCTGTGCCCCGGAGCCCTGGTCGAGGAGCTTCTGAGCGAAAGGCGCCCGGAGGAGGACGCCGTCCGCAGCGCGGGAGGCCCGCGGTCGCCCCGCCCCGCGCGTGCCCACGGGGCGGGAGAGCTGGGGCGCGCCTCCGCCCGCTGCCGGCCTCGGGCGTCTTCTCCGCGGAGCCAGGGGGCGGCGGCAGGACGCACGGGAGCCCGCGGGCCCGCGCCTCGGAGCTGCCCGCGCTCGGCTCACCCGCGGCCCCGGAGGAGCCCGGGCCGGGGCGGCCGGCGCTCGGGGACCCCTGGTCTCCACCGACGCCGGGCTCCGCGGCCCGGAGTCCTGGTTCCGGCGCAGCTGGGGGCGGAGGGAGGAGACCCCCCCCCCGGGGTCGGGCTCCGAAGTCGAGTGTGACAGCGGCCTTGAGCGTCCCGCGGGGACTTAGGAGCTGGACGTTCTGACCGCAGCCCGAGTGCGTCAGACTTAGAATAAATGAACACTCTGAATGAAACGGGTCGTTTAAAGAAAAGACGGCGCCTCCAGGCCGGGTCTCGAAGCGTCGACCCCGAAACCCAGACACCCTGGCCGAGGGCCGCGCCGGCCGCCGCCTCCCTCCCCGCGTCTCCCGCGGACCCCTCTCTCTCCCACCAGGAGCCCGCGGGTCCGAAGACAAGACGGGCCGCGCGGGGGCCCCTCGTGGTGCGGGACGGAGCGGACGCCGCCTCTGCCTTTGGCCCCGAGGCCCGAGGGTGACCCTGCCGAGGGGCTGGCCCTGGCTCGGTCGCCGGGACCCTGGGCGGCGGGGCCGGGGCCTCCGAGGCGCCGCGACGGGCGGAGCTGCGCGGGGCCAGCGGGGGCACCGCAGGCTGGGAGGGACCCCGCCACGCCGGCCCTGTCCGTGTGGACGCGCCCGCACAGAACCCGGTGTCCGGGACCCCGACTCCCGCGGAGGAGGCGGGAGAGCGCGGGGGACGCGGCGGCAGGAGCGGGAGGGGCGAGGGACCGGGAGCAGCGCGGGCCGAGGAGCTTCCTTTCCGGGGCCCCGCACCTTCCTCTGCGACAGCGGGGCGCGAGGGCGACACCGCACACGGTTTGAGGAGTAAAAAGTGGCGTTCATCCTGAAGGGACGGGCAAGGTCCCACCGAGATTTGAACTCGGATCGCTGGATTCAGAGTCCAGAGTGCTCACCATTACACCATGGAACCCCCGCGGGAGCCGCGCCTTCCGCGCTCGCCAGAGCGGGCGGGTGAGTCCTCCCCGGGCGCCCGCGGCTCCCGCGCACACTCCCAAGGCTTCCCTTCCCGGGACAGTGGAGCTGCGTGCGTGGCCGTCCGCCTCGCTTTCTCTCTGCGCCCCCCTCCTTTGATTGACTTCTCCTCACTTCACTCGCACCTCGGAAAAGGAGGTGAGATCCACTCTTGGGCTTCGGGCCCGGGAAGAGGAGCCCTTGACGCCTCCCTCCTAAGCCGCCTATTCCGCCTCAGTTTACCAGAGTCTCCTGTCCTGAGGTGACATTTCTGCAAACAGTAGCCTTGCTTTCCTCTTCGTTGCCTTCTCACTTTTCCCATGGCCCAGAGAGGGCAGACGGTTGTCAGGGCGGGACTTGGGACTTCCTGGGTCCCTTGGCCGCGCAGCACCCAGCACGTCCCAAAGCCGCCACCGCCTCCTCCACGTCATATATACGACGGTGTGTCCGCAGTGGAGCGGGGTGGGGAGGCGGGGGAGCTTTCCTTTTCTTCTTCATGCACCTCTGGGGGATTTGTTGTGGTCGTTGTAATTCTTTCTTACAACAAACGCATAGTTGTTACATTCACGATACAGAGTTATCAACCGTGTTTAACGTTTATATCAAACACTCAGACCAACCAGACCATACTCGCCTGCGGTGACTCAAAATCAACCGCCCACCGTGGAGGCCACGAGGCAGGGCCCTGACAATTATACAGCCACAGACTCTCTTCTGAGAGCTTGGCCAAGTCAATTCCATCCCACCTTCTCAATATATCACGACCCGGAAACTGCACGGATTTAAAACATGTACACTATCAGGGCACCCAAGAGCGCTTCATCGCTGGGTCGTAGGGGATGTGGACCCAAGTTGCCTTCACAGTGTATGCAGCTTTTATGTACTCAAAATACCACCACACTACATATTTACACGGGTAATAGATATAAGTTCATATTATACGCCAAAACCACAATCTGTGTATTTCATCTTCCCCTTTATTTCTTCACTGTGTCCCAAAGCCGTCTCTCCCCTGATCCAATAGACGGAACAGAAAAACTAGCATCAACCGGAGCGAAAAGAAAGCGGCTGACTAAAGAACAGAGTCCGAGAGACGCCCAGCGTCGCTGGAAGAGGTAGTTTGTCCCAAGAGACTAGGTGAGGGTTGAATGAAGGAGGAAGGAGGCAAAGGGGCTGCTCTGGTTCTGGGGAGGAAGTTGTCCTCCTCAGAGTGTGAGGGGACGCCGACGCGTCCTCCTGGAAAACCAAGACGTCGAGCGGTAACAAACACCACAGAGCACTCCTCCAGCAGGACGGGAAGATCAGCCAAGGTCTATGACTGCAAGGAACAGAAACGGACTCCGGCCGACTTAAGAAGGAAAGGAATCTGTTTGAAAGGACGCTGGGAGATCACACAGAAGGAAAGGCCGGGAAACCCGGAGAACCGAGCACCGGGCTCTGACGAGGGGCAGGGAGAGAATCAAACGACGTTAGAACCACGACGGGCGGAGAGACTGTCCTTGAGGGGCGAATGCACGTTGGGGCTGAGAGCCCGAGGCCAGCGGTGGGGCTGTGGCGGTCGTGGCTGGCGGCAGCTGGAGTGAGGGCGGCCGGTGAACCGAACTCGCCTGGGAATGTGACTCCTCCCCCTCCCCTTCCCGCTCCTCCTCTGCCTCTCCGCGCTCCCTCCTTCGCCCGTTCTGTTCCTCCTCCCGTTCTACTGCTCCAGCCCTCTCTCCTCGGCTCTCCGTCTTCCTGGCTCTCTCTCCCCTCGTCCCCTTTCCCCGGCCTTCTGGTCCTCCCGCATCTCCTTCTTCCTTCGCGATCGCCCCTCCGCGCTGCTCCTCCCCTCGCCCGGAATGAACGCCGCCAGAACTTCGCGATGGGTTTCCGCAGTTGTGAGGAAGGTGAGGGAACAGTTTCCACCCACGCGAGAAGCACGAATGCTTTTCTCTCTGGTCAGGACTCTTCGCGGGTCTTTGGGAGGCTGAGTGAGGTGGCCCCGAAGTGGGGCGACTGAGCGTCCACAGCCGGTTCCTTGGGGTCCGGACAGCGTGGGCCTCAGGATGACCCAGGACGACCCCGAGGCGGCAGCGACTAAACGTAAGGAACCTCTGTTCCAGCACCACTTACATCTGACCACCCAAGTTTGCGGAAATGTGATTCGGCTGGAATCCTTCCCTGCTACTAACTCCAGGAAGAAAAAGGCGCTGGGTTCTCGGGCGGGACCACCTCGCCCCCTCGTGGCCACCTCGGGAACGGCGCACAGGGATCCGCACAGACGCAGAAGCTGCAGGGACCGGGGATGCGAGACAAGGTCGGTTCCAAAGAAAACCAAACACGCACACATAAAAACATGGTGTAGTAGGAAGGAAAGTAGGAGGGAGCAGGAAGGAGAGGACATTTTTCAAGGAAAGCATTCTCCCACCCCGATCTATTTCCTATTCCTTGAAAATATTACCTTCGTGAGGTGTAATACGCGCCCTATGGACTGCACCTATTAAAAATGTATCATTTGGTAAGTTTCGACATAAATATACACCAGTGAAACCATCACCGCCAAGATGGTGAGCATGTCCGTCACCCCAGAAGCCACCTTACGCGCCTTTGTAGTGCCTCCCTCTGCTTCTCCCCGGGTGGCCACTGAGCTGCTTTCTGTCGCTAGAGATTAGTTTAAAATATTAATGCTTTTATATAGATGTAATGATACGTCATGGACTTCTTTATTTGGCTTATTTCACTGAGCATAATTATCTTGAAAATCATTCATTTCGTTGCATGTATCAATAACGGTTCATTCCTTTTAACTGCTAGAATTCCAACGTGTGGCTGTACCACAGTTTGTTTATCCCTTTGCTCGTTGATGGGCATTTCGTTTGTTTTCAGTTTGGGGCTATTAAAAATAAAGCTGCTAGAAATATCTGTGCACAGGTCTTAGCATGGACGTATGCTTTCTTTTCTCCACGTAGGAGTGGAACGGCTGGAGTCCAGCCACTATGTTAGGTGTATGATCAACTTTTAAAGAAACTGCCAAACTGTTTTCCCAGGTGGTTATGCCATGCCACATTCCCAGTAGCAGGGTTGGGAAGTTCTAGTTCCTCGACAGCGTTGTCAACACTCGGCACGGTCGCTCTTTTAAATGTCAGCCCCTCTAGTAGGTTTGTGGGATGTTTCACTGTGGTTTTAATTTTCATTTCCCTAATGACTAATGATGTTGGGTGTCTTTACATGTGCTTGTTTGACACATGTATATCTACTTTGTGAAGCATTTGCTCAAACCTGTTGTCCACCTTTAAATATTGTGTGGTTTTTTTTTTTTTGCTTGCTACAGACTTTTAAGAGTTTTCTAAAAATATATTTTGGATACAAGTCTTTCATCAGACATACGCTTTGAAAATCTTTTCTCCCAGTCCGTGGCTCGTCTTTTCGTTCTGTTAACAATGTCTCTTAAAGAACAGAAAGTTTCAGCTTTGATGAAGTCCAGTTTACCGATTTGTTCTTTTATGGATCGTGTTTTTCGTGTAGGAGTTAAGAAAGATTTTTCTCCTGTGCTTTCTTCTAGAAGTTTTATAATCGTAGAGTTTATACTTTTAAGTTCACGATCCATCTTGAGTTAATTTTTGCATATATTGTGAGATACGGGTCAAAGTTCTTTTCACAGATAGACGCATAGGTAGATGGATACACGGATAGGTAGGTAGGTAAATAGAGAGAGAGATAGAGAGAGAGAGAGACAGAGAGTTGTTTCAGCACCCTTTGCTGTATAGATTGTCCTTTCTCTACTGAATTGCCTATGCACCTTTCTCAAAAATCAGTTGTCCTTATATGTGTGGGTCTCTTTCAGGACACTTTGTTCTTTTCCTTGCATTCATTTATCTTCTTTGATGCAAACATCACATTTTCTTGATTATTGTAGCACTGTAAGTCTTGAAGTTAGGTAGTGTTAGCCTTCAAACTTTGTTCTCACTTGTCAAAGTTGTTTTCCTAAGTCCTTCGCATTTCCGTATGAATTTTAGAAGCTGTTTGTCAATTTCTACAAACAATTTTGCTGGAATTTTGATTGGGATTGCATTGCTTCTATAGATCAATTTGAGGACAACTGACATCGTAATAATATTGAGTCTTCTGAACGATGAGCAAAGGACATCAGTCCGTTTATTTAAGTCTTCTTTAGTTTCCCTTGGCAATGTTCTGTAGTGTTTAGCACATAGGTTTTCTTAAATTTTGATTCTGTTGTAACTGGCATTTAAAAGAATTCCATTTTCTGATTGTTTGTTGCTAGCATATAGAAGTAAAATTAATTTTTATATATTGATTGTGTATCCCGCAGCCTTGCTAAAACCAGTTACTAGTTGTAGTAGATTTTTGTTTTCTGCATTCCTTTGGACGGTCTGCGTAGAGGATCAGGTTGTCTGTGAATAAAGGCAGTTTTACTTCTTCCTTTCCAATCTACGTGCCTTTTATTTCTTTTTCCTGCCTGATTGCACTGGTCAGAACTTCAGGAAAATCTTGACTAAATTAGTGAGGGCAGACATCCCTGTGTTCTTCCTAATCTTAGACAGATAGCATTTAGTCTTTTACAGTTAAGTAAAATATTAACTGTAGGTTTCTCATAGATATCCTTTATCAGGTTGAGGCATTTCCCTTGTCTTCTTAGTTTGCTGAAAACTTTCATTAGGAGTGGATGTTGTAATTTGTCAACTGCTTCTTCTGCATTTGTTGAAATGATTATATATGTATATATAATGATAGATATGTAATTTTTTTGTTTTTCAATATGTCAATCAATGAAAGTGATTGATTTTTAAATGTTAAACCAACCTTGCATTCTTGAGATATACCCAAGTTCCACATGAGCCATTATCCTTTTTATATACTGTTGAATTCAATTTGCTAAGATTTTGTTTAGAATTTTTGCATCTACGTTTACGAGGAATATTGATCTGTAGTTTTCTTGTAATGTCTTTGTCTGCTTTTGGTATCAGCAGAATGCTGGCCTCAAAGAATGAATTGGGAAGCATTTCTTCCTCTTCTAGTTTTGGAAGAGTTTGCATAGAGCTGTTATTATTAATTGGTTGCATGTTTGATAGATTTCACCACTGCGATAATCTGGGCCTGGAATTTTCTTTGTGAGAAGGCTTTTAACAGCAAATCAAAATTTTAAAATAAATATAGCACTATTTTTCTTTTCTATTTCTTCTTGAGTGAACTTTGGTAGTTTATGTCTTTCAACAAATCTGTCTATTTCATGTCATTGATTTTGTTGGCATAAAGCTGTTTATGATATTCCAGTATTATTTTTTTAAGGTCAACAGCATCCCTGTCCAGTATAAATATAATATGAGCCACATATAATTTTTCCAGTAGCTACATGAAAACCCTTTTGAAACCCAGATGAAACTAACGACATATTTTATTTAATCCAATACATCTAAAATATTATCATTTTAGCATGTAATCAATATAAAAGTTATCAGTCAGATATTTTACATATTTTTTCATGCTAACTCTTCAAAGTTCAGTATGTATTTTACACATGCAGCACATTTCAACTCAGATTAGCTACATTTCAAGTGCTTATTAGTCACATGTGGCTGGTGGTTACTGTATTGGACAATGCAGGTCTGTAGGATCTCTATTAGTTTACCCTTTTACATTCCTGATGTTGATTATTTGTGCTGTTTCTCTTTTTTTCTGGAGAAATCTAGCTAGATGTTAATCAATGTTATTAATCTCTTCAAAGAATAGGCTTTTAGTTTTATCTCTATTGTTTTTCTATATTCCATTTCCATTTTTCCTGTTCTCATGTTATTATTTTGTTCTGCTTGCTTTAGATTTAATTTCCTCTTCTTTTTCCAGTCTCCTAAAGTGGACACATAGATCCTTGATTGGAGAACTTTCTTCCTCCCTCCCCCTCAACATAAGCACTTTCTGCTTTAATTTTCCTCTAAGACTGCTAGGGAATGTATCAGAAAAATTGGGCTAGTTTGTGCTTTCTTTTTCATACACTTCAAAATATTTTAAAATTTTCCTTGAAAACCACAAGGCAAGTTCATCTTTGACCGTAGTTATTTAAGAAATGTTGTTTAATTTACACGTATTTGAAGATTTCCTAAAAACTTTTCATCATTGGTTTCCAGTTGTTTCTTTGTCATCAGAGAACATACTTGGCATGATTTCAATCCTTTTACGATTTTTTAGATTTTTTTTTGGACAACTCCGAATGTGGTCTATCTTGGTAAATGGTTCATGTGCAAAATGTATTTTTCTGTAGCTGATGGGCCATTCCATAAGTCAAGCTGGTTGACAGTGTTGTTCAGGTCTTCTATATGCTTACTGATTACTTGTTCTGTTCATTACTGAGATAGGAGCATTGATGTCTCCAATCATAATTTTGGACTTACCTAATTCTCCTTTCTGTTCTATTAATTTTTTGCTTTACATAATCTGAAGCTCTGTTATTGGGTTAGATACCTTCCCAGAATGGGTATATCTTCTTGAAAAATGATCTCCATATCACAAAGTAGTGTCCTTCTTTGTCTCTGTGCTGGGTAAGCATTTTACAACAGAATGCTTCCATTCTCTCTGTCTCACCCTTTTGGCTGTTGTTGCCATCATATATTTCATTTTTACGTTCATTATAACCCCCCTATTATACTTTAAAATATTTTGCTTTATCCAGTCAATTACTTTTAAAGAGATTTTAAAAAGAAAAAATGCTTTTCATGTTTATGCACATTATTACCATCTCTGTGCTCATCATTTCCTTGGGTAAATCCATACTTTTTATCTGGTATCATGTTCCTTCTAGCTGATGAACTTCTGATAACATTTCTCATAGTGAAGGTCTGATGGAAGTGGATTCCTTCAGCCCATGTTAGTCTGTAAAGTCTTCCTTTCATCCTCACTTTTGAAAGATATTTTCACTGGGTACAGAATTCTGGGTTGACGTTATTTTTTCTGGTCAGTATTTTCACAATATTGCTCCAATGTCTTCTGGATTGCATAGTTTCAGATGAGAAGTCTGTAGTCTACCTTATTTTTGTTCATCTACATGTTTCCTTTTCAGTGACTATCTTCAAGATTTTCTTTTTTTTTTTTTTTTTTGGTGTTCACAGCTTTATTAGGACGTGTCTCAGTGTGTTTTCCTTCTATTTTTGTACTTTGGGTTCTTTGTGCTTTCTAGATGTGTGATTTTTTTTTGTCTTTCATTAATTCTGGAGAATTCTTCAAATATTTTTTCTGCCCCATTTTCTCTCTTCTCTTTCCGGAACTCCAATTATACAAACGTGGAACCATATAATGTTGGTGAACATCTTTTGCACTCTCTATTTTTTTGTCACTAACTTTTTTCCCTTGCATCATAATTTGGTTGATTTTTATTGCCTATCTTTAGGGTAACTAATTCTTTCCTCTGCTGTGTCCACTCTGTAGGTAAGTCTGGTGAAGAAGTTCTTCATCTCTAAAGTCATTGAAAAAGTTACTAGCATTTGCTTCTTTTTAATATTTTCCATCTCTCAGATGAAATTCTTCAACTGTTCATGCACATGGTCAACCTTTTCTGCTCCCTCAGCACTTATAATCAATGGCCTTTTTGACATTTTTGATCAGACACTTCTTTATTGCAGGGAACTGTCCTCTGCATTACAGGATATTTTGAAGCATCCTTGAAGTCAACCTATTAAATGCCAGTAGCACTCCTTCCAGTCATGACAATTGAAAATGTCTCCATGCATTGCCAAATGTACAGCTGAAGAGTGCAATCACCCTGCTTAAGAAGAACAGCATTAGATTCTAGATGTTAATGTACAGTGTTTTACAATTCCTGTCCAACTACTAGGTGCTTCATTCTGATGACTGCTTTAACTCATGACAATAGTAATTTCTATGTGTATATGTGTATTATAAGCTTTGACTGAATGCTAGACACTGTGTGTAAAAAGAACAATTGAATTATGTTAACAGTATTTACACCCGTAAGTAATTGTGCCTATTCTTCTGTCAGGCCATTAGTATAGGTATTTGAATAAATCAAGCAAGCAGTTGAGCTGGTGTTGGATTTTATTGCTGCCCTAGTTAGCTGCTGTGCACCACAGGCTTCTAGTTCCTTCTTCAGTGTATGGCTTTTACTGTGGGCTTAGTGTGAGATCTGAGGTGCTGCAGGGATTTTTCTCGGCATTTCTGCTGCACTCAGCTCTGATACGCCTGCATCATAGAGGGGTCTCTTGCTGTATTCTTGCCTCTCCTCTAGAAGTGGATTAGACTGCCTTTGCTCATTTCTCAGTCCAAGGCTCATGGAGGAAAAGGGAGGGTTCAGTTCTCCTGTTTTAGCCTCAGTCTTAGTCAGGCCCTGTGTAGCAAGCTAAGGCCACGCGTGCCTGAACCCCAGTGTTTCTGTGATCTCCCTCTTGTGGTAATGGGCCTCCGCCACTCAGTCATGGCAAGACTTGGGCAAGAACAGGTCTCCTGCCCCTTATCCATTGGTCAACAGCTTTTGCTTCTAACCCTGCCCCAGCAGCAGCTGACCTATGCATGGGACCAAAGGTTGGCAGGGTTCCTAGCTCCAACACCAATGGTAGATGACTTTCAAGTCATATGAGAGAAGTGACCAGGTTTTGTACCTCTGCCACAGTGGTGACTGATCATGATCTGCATGCCTGCAACACTGAGGCGACCTCGAGGGAGTCGCTTGCTCTGCCCCACTTTTTGTATATGTGTGAGCCTTTGGTAGAGGCCTGAGGAGAAAACCTGGCAAATGGGCAAAAACTTGCCTAGTATCTGGGCCTCTCAGAGAGAGGGGCTATCATGATAGCCCACACTTGGTCTTTAAGAAATGGTTAAAATTTCCGTTATTTTCTCCTTAACTTACATGGACACCCTCTTTCCCTTTCAGTTACTGCCAAAGATGAAGTGGTTCATGTGCATGTTCCTCCCTGGAGGGGTTTAATGATGCTTTGGACTTCAGTTTACCCAGTGGTCTTACAACCTCAGCTCTCTGGTGGGCTCAAAATAGATATGATTTTGTAGGTCACCCAGCTTTTATCTTGTTGTTAGAGCAGAAACAACTTTCTTTTACTTACAACTTTCCCTATCTTAAGCATATATGGAATTACACTTCTGTTTTATAGAATCCTTATCTTTTCACCTACTTTGGGACTAATTTCCCCTCAGCACACCACATAAATCCCTTTAACAGATGACAGCTTCTTAAGAGGGCTTTAGGTGGGGGTGATGAGCACCCTGAAGATCCCTGCCAATCAGCCTAGCCCTATACACTTAGTGCTGAAGAGAAACCTTGGTATGGCCAGTTGACACAATTATCATCCACAGCTCTAGCTGAATTATTGTAATGGGGCTCTTCCTCCTTGACTACCATAGTAATCTTTGTACAAGTTGGCAATTGGGGTTAAGTTAGGTGAGATTTTCCAGAGGCAGTTAAGATTTTCTGAGATTCCAGTTTGTGGTCAAATGTGGACTAGCAGAGTGAAGAAGACACTCTGGGCATGGAGAAAAGACAAAGAAACATAATATTGCATGGACACGCCACATCTTTATCACCCTCAGAGAAGTGGTCTTGATGAAAATGGGACCGGGTAACTGAAATACTCGTTTCTCCAAGCACGTCATGGCGAAAATTGGAAAAATTGGCTTCATTGTTTAAATGATTGTGTACTCAGATTGAGTCTGAAGGTATATAAGGTGCAGACTCCACTGAAAAAGTTGCTGAGATGTGAAGGTGAGGACAGGATGCAATTATGCAAATTTATGTCTTTCCCATTCTTCCAGGTTTTTTCATTTTGCCTGATCTTGTGGTCCCAGGCCCAGGCTTGAATGTACATGTAACTAAGGAAGGCAATATCAGTGCAAAAGACACAATGTTTATACCATCCAATTTGATAATGCTTATTCCTAAAGGTACTTTCACTTCCCATTATGTAGCCAGATAGGTGAACGCAGCCCAATTATCAATTATATTAGTCTGCTTGGGCAGGCATGACTACAGATTAGGCGGCTTAAACAACAGACACTTATTTGCTCACAGTTCTGGAGGCCAGAAGTCCAAGATCAAGGTGCTGGTAGAATTAGTTCCCGGTGGGCCTCTCTTCCTGGCATTTGGAGAAGGCTGCCTTCTCTCATTGTCCTTGCAGAGGCTTTTCTCTGTGCCTGGAGAGAGATCGCTGGTGTCTCTTCCTCTTCTTATATGGACACCAGTCCTATTTGATTAGGGCCCCGTCCTTATTACCTCACTGAACCATAATCACCACCATAAAGGCCCTACCTCCAAATACAGTCACATTGAGGTTGGGCCTTCAACATAAGATTTTGGCAGGGGACACAATTCAATCCATAACATCAAGCAACAGGGACAGTCCTATGATCCTTTACCTGTCAAATCCTATGACATTTTCCTGGTGATGGGGCTAAGTGTTAGCAAAAAGTGTTAGCAAGGCCACTGTTATCGCTAGTTCTATGATTAGAAAAGCACCCCTGAGCTGGAAAGCATGACCATACAGAAAAGAGTGTAAGTCACACAGGTAATAAATGACAACGGGAATATTTTAGGCAACAAAAAGTATGCTCATAAAAGAGTTGTGATTCCAGGTAAATTGTCATCACACTATTTCTAGAAAAGTGTATTGGACCAAGGGAATAATGCTCCTAGATGATCTCTTCCAGATCTGGCACTGATTAATGCTGGGAGAAACCTATAGAGCTTTATGTCTGGAAAAGAAAAATTAGATTCTTGAGGATTTAGGAAGAGTGCCTAAAAATCTCCGGAAGGAGCAAGAGCAGCCCTGCCTGGTGAATCTTGTCCAGCCCTCTACTTTGATCTTGAGGATAGGCTTCAAAAGGCTTCACTTTGAGCCAAAGAAAAGGCACAGAGGGGGCCCAGCCCAATGATCCTGTGATTAAGGCTGTCAAACCCTAAAGGCTGAGTGAACCCAGGGTCCTGAGTTGAATTTATCTATTTGCCTTTATCAGAATTGTTTACCAAATTTCAGAGAGCAGAAAAAGAGATTGTACAGATCAGAGTTGGCACCTGAGTGTTCAGGAAGACTGGAGTCCCTGACTAATTGGACGTAGAGTGTGAGAGAAAGAACATCAGTCAAGGAAAACTCTAAGATTTATTGGCCTGAGCACTTGAAAAGATGGAGTTAGCATCAAGTAAGGTGGGAAAATTGCAAGTGCAGCAAGTCATGGGGAGAAAATCCATTATCCAGTTAAGGGTCCCAGAAGCCTTGCTTGAAAGTGTTCACCCTCCTGCATTTCTCTATTCCTGCATCCTTGAGTCCTTTTGGTGTTTGGAGATGCCTGGGTCCTGGTGCTCGGTCCCTTGTCACCCTAGGTGCCTTCCCTCCCACCTCCTCCAGGAAACCTGGTCCACTCTCTGACAGATGACCTTCTCTGCACTTGGGCACCTCACGAAGGATCCTCTCTATGTCAGTTCTAAGGTACCGCCAGGAAGAGACAACTCGCTCCAGGACTGGGACTTTGGATGTGGCTTACATCATCACACATCACTGTCCTGCAGAGTGCTGGGCCTTGTTGGTGGGGCTTCTGCATTCTGGGTGATTCTCCTGAGAACCAATAAATTCCATTTCTTGGCTTGAGATCATTAGTATTTGGTTTGTTGTCATTTGCAGTAAAACATTAATACATACTAAGTAAAATAAATAAGTTTAAGAGTTCCTTCTGGAAACCCTACTCAGCTGATTATTCATTTGGGATGGAACCAAATAGCCTTGAAGCATTTTCACAAGAAATGTAATTGTCTTTACCCAGACATTCTTCTTCTGTATTCAGTTTAACGATGATTAGCAATGAATCTCTTCATAGTTTCTATCTATCAACACAGAAATATTTGAATTGGCTTAGCTATAAACTTCTTCTCTTGAGAAAGGCTTGAAATGGACCTTTGACACATGCCCATAAGCAAATTGTAGGTAAGATTTTTTAAGGAAAAATATTTGACTATATGAAAATGTGTCTAGGCACATATAAAACTGCATACCCAATTGCAGGGAAAGTGTAAAATTGGAGAAAGTACATGTAGCATATAACAGAAAAACTGATTCATTTCTAGAACAAGTTTTTCAAACTCCAACGAAGAAATAAAACTCAAAGGGTTATGTCCACCCAAACTGAATTTTAGGAGTCAGAGATGCTGGGAGATTTGATCCATTGTTTGAAGTATTTTGTTTTCTGAAATATGCAGAGGCTGCAGGTGCCAGAAGAGTCTCACATTTCTTTACTGCTCCTGTAGTGATGTTATTCTTTAATGGCAAGCACATTAAGGCTAATTTGCAGTCAGGGGGAGCAGTGATATCATAGATTCCAGTGCACAATGTGCACTGACAGATGGTCCACAAAAGCTCCGAGTAAAAAGCCTCTTCCACATCTCTTGAAAGGTAGAAAACACTGTCCACTCTCTCCTGGTGCACAAGTGTACTGACTTCAGCAAGTTCCAAGGACTCAAGAGTGTGAAAGAAACAATCCTGAAACTCGTTATCTATAACAAAATATGACATTTCTCTTTCTTCTGGCAGGGTATTGGGATAGGTTAGCATTTCTGGAAATAACTCCTAGAAAATTAGGGAAGGAGGGTGAAAATGAGCTTCTCTATTGGGATCCCTCCTTTGCTGTCTCTTCAGACTTTGGGGTGTTACTCTATGTGCATGTTTTATAATTTGGTATCTGGCAATAATTTCCATAGGACAGCAAATGAATATTTCTCATGAAAGAAACATGGTTTCTTGTGAATAGGGTATAATAAACCACTACCAATGGAAACCGATTCTCTCACCTGCTGAGAAAACAAAGGAGAGGAAATTATTCACTAATCATGATAAGAAAATATCCTGCACCTTACAGACATACTGTCTCTTATTGAAAGGCTGATGGTGTGCCCAACCAAAGGAGGAGAAAGGAACCACAGTAAGATACATCAGATAGGACTGTCAGAACTTCAGGAATTAAGAAAAGATCCTAAGCACCTCTAGAGAAAAAAAGGCTCTGTAGAAAAGGTTAGGTCTCAGAATGTCATTGAAATACTTGATAACATTAATGTTAGGGGGAAAATCCAGTAAAACTACTTTTTTCTTTTTGAGGAAGATTAGCCCTGAGCTAACTACTGCCAATCCTCCTCTTTTTGCGGAGGAAGACTGGCCCTGAGCTAACATCCATGCCCATCTTCCTCTACTTTATATGTGGACACCTCCCACAGCATGGCTTTTGCCAAGCAGTGCCATGCCTGCACCCGGGATCCGAACCGGTGAACCCCGGGCCACCGAGAAGCGGAACTTGCGAACTTAACTGCTGCACCACCGGCCGGCCCCTAAAACGACTTTTAAGTTACAATTTTACTCACAGAAAAACTGTCAAACATGTGTGAGGGTATATTACAGATGTTTGCTTAGAGTAAAATGAGAGCAAAAACCAAGAAAAAGGAAGACATTACATCCAAGAAACAGGAGATTCAAAATAATAGAAGAGGGAAAGGAAGCTTCAGGATGACAGGTATGCAGTTAGCCTAAAGAGGAATCACAGATGTGAGCAGGATGGAGAACTCCACGCGAGGGGTCTCAAAAAAAATAATAAAACTGAGGGTTTATGTGATATTTATTGACAGTTTAGGAAATACAAATGACCCAGGAATTCCAAACAGATGTATGAAGAGCTTAAAACTCATCACTACCACGCTCACAACAAGAAAACAGCTGAATAGAGCCAGCCCTGATGGCCTAGTGGTTAAAGTTCCAAGCTCGCACTGCTTGGGCGGCTCGGGTTCGGTTCCCAGTCACAGAACCACAGCACTGTTCTGTCAGCTGCCATGCTGCAGTGGCGGCTCCCACCCAAGAACTAGAAGGACTTGCAACTGGAATATACAGCTATGCTCTGGGGCTTTGGGGAGGAGAAAAAAAAAGAGGCAGAGTGGCAACAGATATTAGGTCAGGGTGAATGTTCCCCAAGCAAAAAAGAAAAGAAAGAAAGAAAGAAACAGCTGAAAAACAGCTGAATAAACTAAAAATCAACAACTCTTCTTAGTTCCATCAGAGAATTGAGGTCACAGGCAAGCCAACACCCCCAAAACTGGAGAGACAAGGAATCACAAAGTGCCTGGATCAGAAACCACATCACTAGAGCCAGCAGCATTGGGTATTAACACTTAAAGGGCAATTGACCACTTGCTGGAGCTGAGTGGGGATGGCTTGAGAGGTAAAAACTCCTGGGGGCCCAGCTTTAGGGAGGCTCCCATACTTTCATGAGTTTTATCTCTAGGACTCTCAAGAGACTGTCAGGGTGAGGATCAGAGAAAAACCCCCTCTTGCTTCCGGAGGTGGAAGGGAAAGTAACCATTTACGAATATGCCCAGTACATTCTGTCCTTCTTAAAAGGCTGCCCTCAAGGAAAAGTAGTTTTCCAGAGCCTAACCAGTGTAGGGGAAGGAAATACCCAATTCCAGCCCCCTGTAGCCATTCCATTTCACATAAGGGGGTAAAAAACTTGAGAAGCTCTTGTGAAGATCACAGTCCAGGGGCACAGGCCACTAAAAGATCAAGACCTCATATAGGACTACAGCGCACTTCCCTTCCCCAACACCTTACCACCATATCATTAGGGCTCCTGTATAATAATGGGGGACAGCCATGGAAAGAATGACAAGGCTCAGACTCGTTTAAAGCAGTCTCTAGGAAAACCCAAAGACGACTGGGAAGGCAAAAACAAGGAGACTAGAGGAAATTTAAGTCTCTGACACCTACAGCTACAGCAAACAGTACACAGCCTAACTCCTAGCTAGATAACCATAATACCTCACACTAAAGGCCTATATACCTTGGTTCCTTTTACCCAATACATCATTTCCAGCTTTCAACAAAAAAATTACAGGACATGCTAAAATGCAAGAAAGACAGTATGAAGAGGCAAAGCGAGTATCAGAACCAGACTCAGATATGACAGAAACTTGGAATTCTCAGGCCAGGAATTTAAAATAACTATGCTGAATGTCATAAGGGCTCTGATGGAAAAAGTGGACAACATACAAGACCAGATGGGTAATTTAAGCGGAGAGATGGAAAGTCTAAGAAAGAATCAAAAGGAAGTGATATAAATCAGAAACAGAAAAGAAGAACGCCTTTGATGGGCTAATCAGTGGAGTAGATATGGCCCAGGAAAGCATTAATGAGCTTGAAGATACATCAATAGAAACTCCTCAAAATGAAAAGGAAAGAAAAAATGAAGGAAAAACTAGAACAGAATATCCAAGAGCTGTGGGGCAATTACAAAAGGTATAACATGCATGAAACGAGAATATAAGGTGAAGGAAGGAAGGGAGGGAAGGAGGGAGGGAGGAAGAAAGGAAGGAAGGAAGGAAGGAAGAAGGGAAGGAAAGAAGGAAAGAAAGGAAGAAAGAGTAGTAGTCAGCATTCTCCAGAGAAACAGATCTAATTGGACCTATCTATCTATGTAATAAAGAATTGACTCACACAATTATGAAGCCTGGGAAGTCCAAATTCTGCAGTGCAGGCTAGCAGGCTGGAGAGCCAGGACAGCTGATGGTGGAGATGAAATCCAAAGGCAAGGTGCTGGAGAATTCCCTCTTACTAGAAGAGGCCAGTCTTCCTGTTCTATTCAGACCTCCAGCTGATTTGATGACGCCTACTCATATTATGGAGGGCAACCTGCTTCACCCAAAGTTCTTTGATTTAAATTTTAATCTCATCCAAAAAACACCTTCACAGAAACATCCAGGAAAATGTTTGACCAAATATCTGGGCACCATGGCCCAGTCAAGTTGACACATGAAAGTAACCATCACAAGTCCACCCCTTGTCAATTTGACACCCATATATGTCTCCTAAAACCATACTTAATTTCAGAATAAAGGCAATAACAAGGTCATACTCTTGCCTAACGTGATACAACTATCCTGCATACGGCTGAAAAGCACTAACTCTTTTCCCCAGAAAAGGATGCATAGTTCTTGGATGATATTACTCTTCCCTTTGATATCCTATAACTTAAATACTATGATATAAAGCGAACAAAACTTGGATACTGTGTTAGAAAGTCACTACGTCTTATGTTACATGATAAGGAAGAAATTCTCATGACAGTTATAGTCCTTGTTTCTGTAACTGGCCACATGGTGATAGCTGGTATTTATAATTATCTTCTTCCACCTGCCCATTCCATATTCCCTTTGCCCTTGGCAAGCACCTCAGCTGGTTGTTGCTTTTTACCAGGTGAGGTGACCAAAACCTTCATTCCTGAAGGGTCTGGGCCCTTAGTATTGGATTTGTTACAGGCTTTTAGTTAATACTGGCCCTGATATCAGTTCCCCTACATTGAACCAAGCATATATAGAGTTAAAACTAAAAGCACTCACCCCTTCCCCTGCCTCTTTAGTTAACTCATATGTAAATATCTGTTTCTTTAACCTTTGACTCCCTGAGCTTTACAACTGCAAAGAAGTTACAAATTGTTAAAGCTGGGTTAGTGTCAAGCTGGGCTCCTGCTAAAGTTGTGGCTAATCACAAGTCCTTGAAGTTTATTACAGGGAAACTGATAATATCCAGAGAATGTCGAGAAACTAAAGCTTCCCAGACCCCAACTCCTTGTCTTCCTGGCACCAGAATCCACCATCCACCATGGAGACAGAAAACTAAGTACACTTATCTGCAGAATCTCTTATCTCCTCCTCCCCCATGCAAGCAGCCCCAAACACAGGCCAGTGAGAAAGTGCTGACCAGCAAGGCCGCAGACCCCCCTCCCTACAAGCAGCCACATTCCCCAACCTTTAAAAACCCCTGTCCACTTTTCAATGGAGAGCTAGCAATTCTTTCTCTTATTTTTTGAGGAAGATTAGCCCTGAGCTAACATCTGCTGTTAATCCTCCTCTTTTTGCTGAAGAAGACTGGCCCTGAGCTAACATCCATGCCCATCTTCCTCCACTTTACTACTTTATATGTGGGACACCTGCCACAGCATGGCTTGCCAAGCGGTGCCATGTCCGAACCCGGCATCTGAACCAGCGAACCCCAGGCAGCCGAAGTGGAATGTGGGAACTTGACCGGTGTTCCACCAGGCCGGCACCTCATATTGCTTTTTAAATTAAGTTGGTTTCATGGTTTTATGATTACAAGTAATGATGCAACCCTCATTCTTGTTCAAATATCTTTGGCTACTTATGCAGGTATTTCTAGAGTGTGGACCACCCCAAGTGCAATTACTATATTGTAGTGTTTACATGCTTCTAATTTTAGTATATCCTGCAAATTTGCCTTCCACTGAAGGGGTACCAAATTACATTCCAATTTATTTTCCAACTCTGTCAATGTCCCTTTCTTCATTTACTTGCCAACACCACAATCTTTCTGTACATCTATCTGTGATACTCTAATAAGGGGAGTGGTGCCCTTCTGACTTAACAAAGGGGGAGACACAACAGAAGGATGTTTGAACATTACACAGAGATATTCTACTGCATATGTTGGACAGCTAATAGTGGTTCACAGGGATCCTTTTCCTGTTAGGTAGTAGAAGACAGCTAATCCAGTCTGAGAGTTTTTTGTTTTTTGTTTTTGTGAGGAAGATTGGCCCTGAGCTAACATCTGTTGCCAATCTTCCTCTTTTGTTTTTTCTCCCCAAAGACCCAGTACATAGTTGTATATCCTAGTTGTAGGTCCGTGTAGTTCTTCTACGTGGGACGCCACCTCAGCATGGCCTGATGAGCGGTGTGTAGGTCCACGCCCAGGATTCAAACCAGCGAACCCCAGGCCGCTGAAGAGGACTGCACAAACTTAACCGCTAGACCACGGGGGTGCCCCTGTGAATCTTTTTTGATTGCCTGTTGTGCTGTGGATTCTTTCCTGGTACTTGAGACTGTCGCAATGAGAAGTTGTTCACATCTTGCCTCTCCGGTGAGAGAACTTTATGGGCGCGATGTTGTCAATTTCTGCAAAAAGTGGAATATTTATAAATAAGGATCATCTGAATACACATGGTCCCTCCACAGGAACTCTCAGCTTTAATCAATTTCTACAATTAAAGGGGGTCTTAGCACAGTAAGAAAACTGAATTTCTAGCATGCAAAGAGGAACTTACTTTGACTGGTATACTCAAGTTTCTAAATAGCTAAAAAAAAAAATTTAATGTCCTTTAAGGATTGTTTAAGTCAGATTACAGAAAGGAGAGGAAAGACATTCATATTACAAACAAGCAATTAAAGCAGCAACATGAGCACTTCTGACAACTATACAAATCAAGATTTAATAATTTCCAGAACTGTAAGCAACTTCAGCCCTTAATAAAATGGATAAAGAACAATGACTTCATGCACAGGTATATACCCTGGAAAAGATAATGTCTTGTGTGACTCAAAAGGGTATCATGGAATTACTCCAATTTTTAGCAGTGAGGGTCCTTCAAGGACCTCATGTTGCAAAATTATTCCCTTTTGTTTCCCTCACCAGTAAGCATTGTTAATAGGTATAATTTCCTCTGTTTCCACCTTAAATAATGTTACTTACCACAGTTAGTTCCTTTAGAATGCCCGGTAGATCGATGGAATTTTTCTCTTTTGCGAATATATTTCCTCAGAAACAAATCAGAATACTTTATCTTCCTCTGGAGAGAATATACAAGTATTTCAATTGATAAAATTTTAAATTCATGTGTTCAAGTAGATTAAATATACCAGACAATATTTCTAAAAGTGGGCAAATTCTTGTAATTCTAGAAACCAGAGGGGCTTAATTGTTTCACTTGCAATTTTTGGTAAATATTTTTAGATATGCTCTATGATTCCATATTTACCAATATATGATTCCAAAATTCTCATGTTCCAACTTGTGTCAGCTTAAGTTATAGTTTCAAGATATATAGTTAACTTTAAACATTTGATTAATATTAAATTCATTTAATTAATGATCAATCTTTGCCTGCAAATTCTCTTTCTCTCTTTCTTTCCTGTTTGCACTGAAGTCCTGATATATTGACTGACAACAAAAGTATCACTTTACTTGGGGAATGCTGCTGTTAGCTGAGTTCCCATAGATTTCCATACTTTGTGGGTATGTGGCTGGCACTGTGGATGTTCTTATGGGTTCTCTTGACTCTGCAAAAGCCCAATAGAGCGGTTTGTTGTTTTCAGTGTTCTGACATTTCAAAATCGTATACCTTGGTGTTGTGCACTACACAGCTTCTCAGATTACCACCTTCGTTTCCTATTTGACATGGATTTTTTTGCATGGTACTTTCTTTTTATCACAGCAACCACCAAAATCCAGCTTTTCAAGGAAATGATATCATTGAAAAATATGTAGTGTAATCTAATGTTGGTGAACTTTACTGTATGTAACTCTCACCTCAGTAAACCTGCCCCAAAAAAATGTCAGTCCAACATTTGGACTGACCACTCCAAATGTTGACAGGCTGGGGAGCCCTGGAAACTCTCATTCATTTCTGGTAAGAGTATAAATAAGTTCAACAATGTTGGAAAAATTTTTGGAAGTATCAACTAAGGGTCATACATACACAGTTATGTGCTGTGGCCCAGAAATTCTACT